>NC_079409.1:2230447-2232947 GCF_029220125.1 Pseudoliparis swirei
AGGATGAGTGGCAGTAGTGGTGGTACGCCTCGTAGCTGTAGTAGAGGTAGTAATTATACTGCCACTCGGCCTTCGCTAAGTCCCGCCCCCCCAACAGAGACGGGCCAATCGGAGCCCAGCATCGCACACCTCCACTGAATCTCATGCTCCTGTTCGGCTGGTGGACTGCAGCTTATAATGTAATGATGAAGAGCATCAGTGTTAGGAGTAGAGTCATACACACACACACACACACACACACACACACACACACACACACACACACACACACGTCTCATAATCAAGTGGAATTATTAAAAGCAAAAGGGAAAACCCCGCCGAGCCACAAGCTGCTCCCGACCGCTTTGGCACGTGTCTGTGCTTCAGTGTGTGTGTGTGTCTGTCCGTGTGTGTGTCTGTGTGTCCGTGTGTGTCCGTGTGTGTCCGTGTGTGTGTCTGTCCGTGTGTGTGTCTGTGTGTCCGTGTGTGTGTCTGTGTGTGTCTGTCCGTGTGTGTGTCTGTGTGTCCGTGTGTGTGTTTGTGTGTGTGTGTCCGTGTCTCTCATTTCCATGGTCCAATATTTGCCGTGGTTGGCTTCATGAAGGAAACTAATCATGTCGTCTGTGATCACACAGACACACTCTCACACACACATGCACACACACACACACACACACACACACTCTCACACACACATGCACACACACACACAGACACTCTCTCACACACACATGCACACACACACACACTCTCACACACACATGCACACACACACACACTCTCACACACACATGCACACACAGACACACTCTCACACACATGCACACACACACACAGACACTCTCACACACACATGCACACACACACACACTCACACACATGCACACACAGACACACTCTCACACACATGCACACACACACACAGACACTCTCTCACACACACACACACACACACACACACACACAGACACTCTCACACACACACACACACACAGACACACTCACACTCACACACACACATGCGCACACTCACACACACATGCACACACAGACACACTCTCACACACATGCGCACACTCACACACACATGCACACACACACACACAGACACACTCTCATGCGCACACACACACAGACACACTCACACACACATGCACACACACACACACAGACACTCTCATGCGCACACACACACAGACACACTCACACACACACATGCACACAGACACACATGCACACAGACACACTCACACACAGACACACTCTCACACACACAGACACACATGCACACTCTCACACACATGCACATGCACACTTATCTAATCAATATGTCACATCTTCAACAACTGCTTAAAGTATGGTGTATGCCCAAAGGTCTGGAAGGTGGCGAAGGTGATTCCTATACCTAAGGACAAGAGATCTGCCTTCACATGTGTAAATAGCCGTCCAATTTGTATACTCCCCATTTTGAGTAAATTATTGGAGAAAATTGTTTTCAAACAAATACAGGATTATTTTATTCGGAATAACCTCATTACCAGTTCCCAACATGCATACAGACCTAATCACTCAACAGCTACTGCCTTGCCCAGCTAACTGATGATTGGCTGATACAGATGGACAATAAGAAAATGGTCGGCAGTCTTGCTTGACTTTAGTGCTGCATTTGATGTAATTGATCATGACATTATGATTACAAAACTTGAAAGTTATGGATTCAGCAGAACTGCACTCTCTTGGATGGTTAGCTATCTCTCTGAGAGATCTCAAAGAGTCTTTTATAACGGCAGTTTATCAGACTGTAGACATGTCAGCTGTGGGGTTCCACAGGGGAGCTGCTTGGGCCCTTTACTCTTTTCACAAATGACCTCCCTTTGTCAATTAAAAATTCCAACATGGTCATGTATGCTGATGACACAACACTGGACAGCAATTCTTCAAACAAACTGGAACTTGCTACCATTTTGAATCAGGATCTGGAGAGAGTGTCTGATTGGGTGAAAGTGAATAAGCTAGCCCTAAACATTTCTAAAACTAAATGCATTGTGTTTGGCTCTAGGAATACACTTCACGGTGACACACAGCTTCACCTGTCGATGTCTGGCTCAGCGATAGAACAGGTCCAGAAGGTCAGACTACTGGGTTAGTGTTGGATGAACAGTTGTCGTGGTCTGAGCACATCAATGGCATTGTCACTAAGAGGGGAAGGGGTATCGCTATGACCAGAAAGTGCTTTGCTTATTTAACTCTCCCTGTTGTTTGTCAGGTGTTACACTCACTGGTCTTTTGACATCTGATGTACTGTCCATTCATATGGGCAGTGGCTGCTAAGAAGGACATACACAAACTACAAATGGTTCAAAACAGAGCTGCCAGATTAGCTCTTCAGTGTTCAATTCGAACTAATACTGCATATATGCATCTCGCCTGTCATGGTTCTCAGTTGAAACTCAACTTCACTTTTGTCTTCTCATGTTTTTCAGGAAAGTAGTATTTAATCAGACACCGGTATATTTCTTCA
>NC_079409.1:2237947-2245447 GCF_029220125.1 Pseudoliparis swirei
CAGCACCCCTGTGGCGCAGTGTAGACCCTCCCAAAAGAAATCCACCATCTTCTTTTGTATGTTGGCTGAAGCCGAGGAGGGTCTAAAACTGTCAACCTGTGCCACAGTTGGGATGCAATAAGATTGTTTAAAACCAGTACTCTACCTTTTAAAAGACATCTGGGGAGCAGCCACTTCCACTTGGAAAGTTTCCCTCTATCTTCTCTGTGGCGCCTCCCAGTTCTTCTGGACCATGCTCGGTTTCCCAGGTATATTCCTAAATATTTAAAACCGTCCGTCTTCCATATGAGTTTTGTGGAAGAACCGGAGGCCGCCACGCCACTCCCCCACAGCGAGGCTTCGCTTCTTCCAGTTCACCCTCGCTGATGATGCCGTACTAAAATCATGTACTATTTGATTTAAAAGATTTACATCATTTTGATTCTTGCTAAAAACAACAACGTCGGTGGCATATGCCGATAAAATCATTCCTTTACTAAAACCAGGTAAAACAAACCATGTAGGCTAGTAGCGATTTTAATGAGGAGGGCTTGAGGAGCGTGCCAGAGCATCCCGGACAGAGCACAGCCCTGCGGACCCCTCTACTCACTCTAAAAGGAGCACACAGCCTGCCGTTTATCTTCAGCACACTCTCAACATTACTGTACAACACCTTGATCTTAGCTATGAAGCCAGCGCTGAACCCAAACTTCCCCAGAACTTTCCAGAGGAAACCGTGTTCAACGCGGTCAAAAGCCTTTTCCTGATCTAGAGAAATTACATTACCAGTATCCATACCCAACAGAGCTGAGACCTAAAACATCCCGAATGAGGGTGGACGTTATCCACTGGCATGGACCTGCCGGGAAACATACAGTAGAGGTTCTGGTCCCGAGGAGGACCTGCTCCACCCCTCAGCCTGGAGGCCAGGACCCTGGACAGAAGCTTGTAAATCACACACACAGCAGAGACACAGGGGCGCCAGTTACTGATGTCCTCGCGCGGGTTTCCTTTCTTCGGCAGTAGCGCCAGCACTGCCCCTCCGACGAGACACCACCGCATGGAACCAGAGGCCAGACTCGTTGAAGATTTTCCAGGATGTCCCTTCCGAGACATCCTCCAGTATTTTGCTAAAACTCAGCGGGAGGCCAGTTGATCCTGGGCGCGCCTCCTCATGCATTCTCCCTGCAGGGCAGCTTTCCAGCTCTTGGGGTTATGGGTCTGTCGATTCCTTATTAGTCTCCTCGGAGACCTGAGGCAGCTCCCCACAGAGCCCTCCGCCCGACTCTCCCTCCTCCCCTATACTCAGTGGCATAAAGGGAGGTAGTAAACCCCACCCGCTCACTTTCCGGATCTGGCTTGGCTCCGGCAACCGCCTGCCCTGCGTCCGTCAGCAGTGAGTGATCACTGCGCCCTGCTCTACCTCTTCTCCAGGCGAAGAAGAAGCCAGAGGAGTGTCCATCTCCGCGATGGTCTGGAATCGGACCATTCAGTGCGCCTTGTACTTTAACCCGAACAGGTCGGCGAGAACTCTTTTACTGAGGACTTCAATATGTCCTCGATCTCCTGTGGACTCGCTCAAACTTTCTAGGTCACCATCTCCAGTCTCAGGTCCTTCATAGATCTGGTGGCGTCTCTAGTGACGTTAAGTGTGCTGCTGACAAAGGAGCTTAATTTCTGCTACCACGGTCCCCACCACTGCCTGCGATTATTAAAATCACTCTTCCTCAGCCTAAAATGCCCCAAAAATAAACAACACCTCTCTAAAACTCCCTATCCAGTTAAAACTGTGTTAAAATGCCAATATGCGCTCCTGGGTAAAGTTCACAATAAAAACATGACATAAAACCAAGAGTGATCTATTTAAAACAGCGAACAATACTGCATTTAAAAAAATACTAAACCAGGTCGGCTGAGGTCCCCTAAAACGGGGACCATTGAAAGGGAGGGGATAAAATTTGTAAGGGAGGGAAAGGACCGTTCGCTCTTGTTGAAGGGAGTGGTCATGGGTCGCATTAAAGGCTGAAGGAAAAAAAGATAAAAAAGGGGGAAATAAAAATTTTTGGGTTAAAGGGTTAATTTTCCGTAAAAAAGGTTTGGGTTTTAAAAGAAAAGGGGAAGGAGGGGAGGGGGAAAAAAAAAAAAAAAAAAAAAAAAAAAAAAAAAAAAAAAAAAAAAAAAAAAAAATGGTTTTGGGGTTCACGGTGTCAAATGCTGCAGAAAGGTCGAGAAGGATAAGGACAGAGGAGAGAGGCTGCTCTAGCAGTGTGAAGCTGCTCAGAGACAGCAAGGAGGGCCGCTCTCTGTCGAGTGGCCGGCCAGATCCAGACTGGTGAGGGTCAAGAAGGTTGTTACTGTGGAGATAGGAGGACACTTGGCTCAGATAGCTCGCCCAGAGTTTTGGAGAGAAAAGGAAGAAGAGAGAGGTCTGTAGTTGCTGACTTCAGGCGGAATAGAGCGTCGTTCTTCAGGAGGGTTGACTCTCGCCTCCTTCAGAGAGTTAGGGAAACAGCCAGTTGAGAGGGAGCTGTTAATAAGATGGGTGAGGAAGGTCAGAAGGTCAGGAGCAATAGCCTGGAGAATGGGAGACGGGACGGGGTCAGGTGGTCGGTCGGGCGGAGGTCACCAAGCTAAGAACTTGATTGGGAGACAAGGGGGTGAAAGAGGAAAGAGAGGGGGATGAAGAAGTTAGTGTTGGTGAGGTGATAGAAGATGGACTTGTAAAGGAGGAGGCGTATGTCGCTCTATCTTGTTTGTAAAGTAGTCGACAAAGTGGCTCCGGCAAAAGGTGGAAGGAGGAGGGGACAGGGGGGATCAAGGAGGTTGGAAAAAGATAGAAGAGTTTTTGGGGTTAGAGAAGGAAGACTGAATTTTGGTCAGGTAGAACGAGCTTTTGGCTGCAGAGATAGAGGAAGAGAAGGAGGAGAGGAGGGTTTGATAGAAGAGCACGTCTTCCATCCGTTGATTCATTTTCTTTCCGCCCGCTCGCGAGGTGGCTCTCTCGGACCGAGTCCGACAACCACGGAGCCGGGAGAGGATTTCAGACGGTCGTGTCTTAAAAGGACAAAGAGAATCAAGAGATGAGAGACAGGAAGAGAGGAGAGGTCTCTTGCAGAGTTAGGGATGCATGAGTGAGAAACAGTCAGTTGAGGGGAGAGCAGATAGGACAGAGGAGGCAAGAGAGGAGGGACAGAGGGTGAATGTTGCGTGCACAGGTGCAGAGTCTGTAGATATGGGTGGGTTGTCAGTACCAGAGAGCGAGAGAGAGTAAGAGATGAAGAAGTGGTCAGAGACATGGAGAGGAGTCACAGTGAGGTTAGAGGTAGAGCAGTTTCTTGTGAAAATGTAGTCAAGGTGGTTACGGCTTTGTGAGTAGGAGGAGGAGGACTGAGTGAGAGGATTAAGAAAGACAATAAGAGTAAGAGATCACTTGACTTCTCAGACTGGATGTTAAAGTCACCCAGAAGGATGAGCGGGGGCCGTGTTCATGAAGTTCGATGGGAGGACGTCCTAGCCTAGTCGTCCAAGAAATCTCCCAAAGAACAGGGGACGGTAGAGACAACAATGTGAAGTTGGACCGATGAGTAACGGTCACCGCATGAAACTCAAAAGTCAGTGGGATAAAGAGTGGAAGCGGGTAGGGACAGAAACACCATGTGGGTGAGATGAGTAAACCTATTACCTCCACCCGACCAGAGGGTCTGGGTGTGTGGCTAAAGGAGAAGGCAGAGGAGAGCAGCAGCCGGGTAGACGTGTTGTCTGTTGTGATCCAGGTCTCAGTGAGAGCCAGGAAGTCAAGCTGCTCCATCCACAGCAAAGCCAGAGATGAAGTCGGCCTGTTGGCTGACTGACAGTTCCAGAGGCCTCCTCGTGACCAGGTGCTGGGTGAGTAGAGAACGGGTAGGAAGGATAACAGAGGAGGGTTCCGTACATGAATGAGCTAGTCCTATAGTAACTACAAGTAGAGATACGCACAGGTATGGAAAGACACACATATTCAAAAAATGGGAAATACTCAGCCACCCGAAGACCCAACGGAAGACTCCTATGTCTTTGTCCTCGAGTCTTGACTCCAACGAAGACTCCTATGTCTTTGTCCTCTCTTCCAGTCTGACTCAACGAAGACTCCTATGTCTTTGTCCTCCGAGTCTTCGTCCGATGGAGTCACACTGACGCCACAGCTGACGCCGAAACCCCCACCCGGTTATGAGCCCAAGTTAGTGCTAATTACCTCCAGCTGCTGACACCGCCCCTTGGCTTTGGTATTCAAATGACACTCCATGAAACCAGGTGACGTCGTCATTCAATCAGTGAAGATTCAGGTGTCGGAACACAGGACACACCTCTCTACCAAAACAACCTCTTAAAACAGGACAGACTAACAATCTAGCAGCTTTAAACAACAAATACAACAGTAACTTTAGCAGATCAAACTAGTTTAAAGAAGATACTTAGCAGGATCCAAGTAGTCAGTAGTCTCGCCTCACAGGTAGAAAATGCACACAGACCAGTATCCATGCACACAGACCAGTATCCATACCCAACGAGCTGGAGACCTCCAAAACATCCCGAATGAGGTGGACGTTATCCACCATGGACCTGCCGGGCACACAGTAGGTCTGGTCCCGATGGAGGACCTGCTCCATAGCTCCCCTCAGCCTGGAGGCCAGGACCCTGGACAGAAGCTTGTAATCCACACACAGCAGAGACACAGGGCGCCAGTTACCGATGTCCCATGGTTTCCTTCTTGACAGTAGCGTCAGCACTGCCTCCGGCAGGACACCGGCATGGAACCAGAGGCCAGACTCGTTGAAGACGTCTAGGATGTCCTTCCGAGGACATCCCAGTATTTCTTGTAAAACTCAGCGGGAGGCCGTCGATCCGAGCGCGCCTGCATTCCTGCAGGGCAGCTTTCAGCTCTTGGGGGTTATGGGTCTGTCGAGCTCCTCATTAGTCTCCTCGAGACCTGAGGCAGCTCCTCACAGAGCCCTCCGCATGACTCTCCCTCCTCCCTATACTCAGTGGCATAAAGGGAGGAGTAAACCTCACCGCTCGCTTCGGATCTGGCTTGGCTCCACAACCGGCTGCCCTGCGTCCGTCAGCAGTGAGTGGATCACTCGCCTCTGCCCACTCCTCTTCTCCAGGCCGAAGAAGAAGCTAGAGGTAGTGTCCATCTCCGCGATGGTCTGGAATCGACCTGACCAGTGCGCCTGTGTACTTTAACTCGAACAGGTCGGCGAGCAGCCTTTACTTTTGAGGACTTCAATATGTCCACGATCTCCTGTGGACTCGCTCAAACTTTCTAGGTCCACTATCACAGTCTCCAGGTCCTTCATAGATCTGGTGGACGTCTCTAGTGACGCTGAAAGTGTGCTGCTGACAAAGGAGCTTAATTTTCACTACCACCACGGTCCCACCACTGCCTCTGATTATTAAAATCACTCTTCCTCAGCCTAAAAATGCCCCAAAATAAAACAACACCTCTCTAAAACTCCTATCGAAAGTTAAAACTGTATTAAAATGCCAATATGCGCTCCTGGGTAAAAAGTTCCTGATAAAACATGACATAAAACCAAAGAGTGATCAGTAAAACCAGTCGAACAATGCTGCACAATTTAAAAATACTAAAATGGTGCTTAAAAAACATAAATACGGTCTAACCTGGCTGAGGAGATCCTTCCCTCCCTACGTGGGACCATGTGTACTGTCGGCAGTCCGGATGCATCCTTCTCCACACGTCCACCAGGCCATGAGAATGGACCAGCCTCCTCAGCACCTGCTGTGAAGCTGGATGTGGCTCTGTGTGATTTCTGTCTTTAAAATCATCCTCTGTGCAGTTAAAATCCCCCCCCAAGAATAAAAAAATCCTCCGAGGCACAGTCATTTAAAACATCATTAATTTTGGATAAAAACAGCTTCCTCTCTGCCCCGGTTGTTGGAGCATAGACATTAATTAAAACAACATTAAAAAGGTCGAACCGTGCTTTCACAAAGAACAGCCTCCCTCCACGATGTGTTTGACCTCCAGTGACCCATGGGCTGAAGCCCTGGAGAGGAAGCCCACTCCTCCGCTGAGGTTGGTGTTGTGGCTCAGGAGAACTTCCCACTCCCTCCTCCAGTCCGCCTCGTTGGTGCTGTCGCCAGTCTCTTGTAAGAAGAGAACATCGTTGGCTTTCATCTTGTTAAATTCATAAATAGATGTTCTCTTCTTACTGTCCTCGCTCCATTTACGCTTAAAACTCGACTCTGAATGTGTTCATTAAAAGAAAAGAGTTTAAAACAAATAAAACTTAAAATCAACAAATCAAATAAAACCCACATTGAGCTCTCCACTCCCCTGCTGGATGCACTCCTTTACTTTGAGTAAAATCTTTTAATCCTAAAACCTCTTGCTTTTCAAACTTTTTTTCTTTTCATATAATATCTGCAAGACTGTACAAGTTCACGAGGTCAGGAAGTGATCCCTGACCTCCACTTTCCTTTTGTTTTTGTTCGTAAAACTGGCTTATTTCATCCACTGTGTGGAGTTTTTGAGCTTGACTGTTTGTTAAAAATAGAGGAGAGTCGCTGTCGTCTGCGCCCTCCTCATCACTACTGTCCTCCACCGCCCCGCCCGCTGACTCCTCCTCCTCTCTCCTCCACCCTGCTGGCCTTGGCCTCGCTGCCGCGCCTGGCCGCCGCTTCTTTCTTTTGGGGGCCCTTCTGCCCCTGCTTCCTCCTCATCCATCTCTACCTGCTCCGCCCCTCTTCCTCTGCACTGCCCTCCTCCACCTCTTCGCCTCCACCCACCTGCCCTACCCCTCTATGGGCTTCTCACCACCCTTGTCCTCGTCTTTATTTCCCTTTTCCTCCTCTTTCCCACTTTCCTCATTATTCTCCACCCCACTCCCCACTTCCACCATCTAAGCCCGTGCCACCATCACCACCATCACCACCATTTTTGTTGTTTTTAATCTTTTTTGTTTGTTTTTTCCTTCTTCTTCTTTTTTTCCTTCCTCCTCCCACTTCCCACCTCACCCACAGCCTCTACCCCACTGTTTGGCAGATCCCCCACATCCTCCATTTTCTTGGTCCGCTCCTTTTTCATCGCCCCGACTCCACCCACAGCCTGCTTCTCACTGCCCTGTCCAGGCTCCTCACCTCTTCCCCCCTCGCCACCCTTACCCCCCTCGCCACCATCCCCACCATCACTCACCTCATTCATACTCACCACATGTGTGTCGGTGCAGCAGCAGTGACGCCGCCACGCCTCCGTTGGAATCGGCGGGCCGCCGCCGCAGCGCCGCCGCCGAGCCCGCAGCCGCGCAGCGGCAGCCGCCTCACCTGCTGTTCCCCACGCTGGTGCAGCGCGTGACGCGCAGACGGACCCGAGCCGCCGGACCAGCTGGCGCAGGGTCGCCCGCCGAACAGACCGCGGTGTGCCCTCCTCCCGCACGAAAGCACTTCATCGCCGGCGAAGACGCGTAGACGTTATAGTTAACATCATCTACTCTGACGCTGAAGCGCAGGTTTAACTCCGCC
>NC_079409.1:2247947-2250447 GCF_029220125.1 Pseudoliparis swirei
CCCCTTAGAACCAGAACCAGGCCCCTTAGAACCAGAACCAGACCCCTAAGAACCAGAACCAGACCTCTTAGAACCAGAACCAGACCCCTAAGAACCAGAACCAGACCCCTTAGAACCATAACCAGACCTCTTAGAACCAGAACCAGACCCCTTAGAACCAGACCCCTAAGAACCAGAACCAGACCCCTAAGAACCAGAACCAGACCCCTTAGAACCAGAACCAGACCCCTAAGAACCAGAACCAGACCCCTTAGAACCAGAACCCTAAGAACCAGAACCAGGCCTCTTAGAACCAGAACCAGACCCCTAAGAACCAGAACCAGACCCCTTAGAACCAGAACCAGACCTCTTAGAACCAGAACCAGACCCCTTAGAACCAGAACCAGACCCTAAGAACCAGAACCAGACCTCTTAGAACCAGAACCAGACCCCTAAGAACCAGAACCAGACCCCTTTGAACCATAACCAGACCTCTTAGAACCAGAACCCTAAGAACCAGAACCAGACCCCTTAGAACCAGAACCAGACCCCTAAGAATCAGAACCAGACCTCTTAGAACCAGAACCAGACCCCTTAGAACCAGAACCAGACCCCTAAGATCCAGAACCCCTTAGAACCAGAACCAGACCCCTAAGAACCAGAACCAGACCTCTTAGAACCAGAACCAGACCCCTAAGAACCAGAACCAGACCCCTTAGAACCAGAACCAGACCCCTTAGAACCATAACCAGAACCAGACCCCTTAGAACCAGAACCAGACCCCTAAGAACCAGAACCAGACCTCTTAGAACCAGAACCAGACCCCTAAGAACCAGAACCAGACCCCTTTGAACCATAACCAGACCTCTTAGAACCAGAACCATAAGAACCAGAACCAGACCCTAAGAACCAGACCTCTTAGAACCAGAACCAGACCCCTAAGAACCATAACCAGACCTCTTAGAACCAGAACCAGACCCCTTAGAACCAGAACCGGACCCCTAAGAACCAGAACCAGACCCCTAAGAACCAGAACCAGACCTCTTAGAACCAGAACCAGACCCCTTAGAACCAGTACCAGACCTCTTAGAACCAGTACCAGACCTCTAAGAACCAGAACCAGACCCCATAGAACCAGAACCAGACCCCTAAGAACCAGAACCCTTAGAACCAGAACCAGACCTCTTAGAACCAGTACCAGACCTCTTAGAACCAGAACCAGACCCCTTAGAACCAGAACCAGACCCCTAAGAACCAGACCCCTTAGAACCAGTAACAGACCTCTTAGAACCAGAACCAGAACCCTTAGAACCAGAACCAGACCCCTAAGAACCAGAACCCTTAGAACCAGAACCAGACCACTAAGAACCAGAACCAGACCTCTTAGAACCAGAACCAGACCCCTTAGAACCAGAACCAGACCCCTTAGAACCAGTACCAGATCCCGGTGCTGGACTGGGAGGCTCCCTGTAAGTCCTGATCCACATGAGTCCTGAAGGCATCAGGAGCAGCAGCTAAACAAGGAGAGAGCTACTGGGGGAACTGGTTGCTTTAAGGAAGTAGACGGGAAATAGACAGGAAGTAGACCGGGAGTAGAGAGGAAGTAGACAGGGAGTAGAGAGGAAGTAGACAGGAAGTAGACAGGGAGTAGACAGGGAGTAGACAGGGAGTAGACATGAAGTAGACATGAATTATACAGGAAGTAGACATGAATTATACAGGAAGTAGACAGGGGAGTAGAGAGGAAGTAGACAGGGAGTATATAGGGAGTAGACAGGGAGTAGACAGGAAGTAGAGGGGGAGTAGAGAGGAAGTAGACAGGGAGTAGAGAGGAAGTAGAGAGGGAGTGGACCGGAAGTAGACAGGGAGTAGAGAGGAAGTAGACAGGGAGTAGACAGGGAGTAGACAGGGAGTAGACAGGGAGTAGAGAGGAAGTAGACAGGAAGTAGACAGGGAGTAGACATGAAGTAGACAGGTAGTGGACCGGAAGTAGACAGGGAGTAGAGAGGAAGTAGATAGGGAGTAGAGGAAGTAGACAGGAAGTAGACAGGGAGTAGAGCAGAAGTAGACAGGGAGTGGACCGGAAGTAGACAGGGAGTAGAGAGGAAGTATAGGGAGTAGAGGAAGTAGACAGGAAGTAGACAGGGAGTAGACATGGAGTGGACCGGAAGTAGACATGGAGTAGAGAGGAAGTAGACCGGAAGTAGACAGGGAGTAGATAGGAAGTAGACAGGGAGTATATAGGAAGTAGACAGGGACTAGAGAGGAAGTAGACCGGAAGTAGACTGGGAGTAGATGGGGAGTAGATGGGGAGAAGAGAGGAAGTAGACCGAAAGTAGACAGGAAGTAGACAAAGCCCCGAGGTCGGGAGTATTAGTTGTTTTGCCATCTTGACTTTTTTTGTAACCAGGAAAAGGAAGTGACCGCCCTGGACTGAGGGACGCGGCGCTGTGGGAATCGAACCGACGACCTGAAAACGTAAAGATGTCGTTGGAATGTGACCGACTGCTGAAGACTGTTC
>NC_079409.1:2255447-2262947 GCF_029220125.1 Pseudoliparis swirei
TGTGAGCTCTTCAGCCCGTTAGTCCTTAACGTGACGGAGAGGAACAGAACCTGACAGAACCACTATGTCTGTGAGGCAGAACTAAAGACGAAAATTTACTTTCAGAGCTTAAAAAAGAGCCATATTCATTAATTTATACACACACACACACAAACTGACCCACACACACAGTTGCTGCAGTTTTGCCGGGTGGTCCCGAGTCGGCCCCGGAGGCCCCAGACGGTGCAGGGGACTAAATTACAGAGCATGGCCCACCGCAGTGACACCCAGCCTGGGATTAACACCCGGGCCTCCGGTCGCCCCGGGGGTCTGGTCCTTGAGTGTTCCATGAGTCTGTTCCTTGAGTCTGTTCCATGAGTCTGTTCCTTGAGTCTGTTCCATGAGTCTGTTCCTTGAGTCTGGTCCTTGAGTCTGTTCCATGAGTCTGTTCCATGAGTCTGTTCCATGAGTCTGTTCCTTGAGTCTGTTCCATGAGTCTGTTCCATGAGTCTGTTCCTTGAGTCTGTTCCATGAGTCTGTTCCTTGAGTCTGTTCCTCGAGTCTGTTCCTCGAGTCTGTTCCATGAGTCTGTTCCTTGAGTCTGGTCCTTGAGTGTGGTCCTTGAGTCTGGTCCTTGAGTCTGTTCCTTGAGTCTGTTCCTTGAGTCTGTTCCATGAGTCTGTTCCTTGAGTCTGGTCCTTGAGTGTTCCATGAGTCTGGTCCTTGAGTCTGTTCCATGAGTCTGTTCCTTGAGTCTGTTCCTTGAGTCTGGTCCTTGAGTCTGTTCCTTGAGTCTGTTCCTTGAGTCTGTTCCATGAGTCTGTTCCATGAGTCTGTTCCTTGAGTCTGTTCCTTGAGTCTGTTCCTTGAGTCTGTTCCATGAGTCTGTTCCTAGAGTCTGGTCCTTGAGTCTGTTCCTGGAGTCTGTTCCTTGAGTCTGTTCCATGAGTCTGTTCCATGAGTCTGTTCCTGGAGTCTGTTCCTGGAGTCTGTTCCTTGAGTCTGTTCCTTGAGTCTGTTCCTTGAGTCTGTTCCATGAGTCTGTTCCTTGAGTCTGGTCCTTGAGTGTTCCATGAGTCTGTTCCTTGAGTCTGGTCCTTGAGTGTTCCATGAGTCTGTTCCTGGAGTCTGTTCCTGGAGTCTGTTCCTAGAGTCTGGAGTCTGTTCCTGGAGTCTGGAGTCTGTTCCTGGAGTCTGTTCCTGGAGTCTGTTCCTGGAGTCTGTTCCTGGAGTCTGTTCCTAGAGTCTGTTCCTCGAGTCTGGTCCTCGAGTCTGTTCCTTGAGTCTGTTCCTCGAGTCTGGTCCTCGAGTCTGTTCCTGGAGTCTGTTCCATGAGTCTGGTCCTCGAGTCTGTTCCATGAGTCTGTTCCTTGAGTCTGTTCCTTGAGTCTGTTCCTTGAGTCTGGTCCTCGAGTCTGTTCCTGGAGTCTGTTCCTTGAGTCTGTTCCATGAGTCTGTTCCTTGAGTCTGTTCCATGAGTCTGTTCCTTGAGTCTGTTCCTTGAGTCTGTTCCTGGAGTCTGTTCCTTGAGTCTGTTCCATGAGTCTGTTCCTTGAGTCTGTTCCATGAGTCTGTTCCTTGAGTCTGTTCCTGGAGTCTGTTCCTGGAGTCTGGAGTCTGTTCCTGGAGTCTGGAGTCTGTTCCTAGAGTCTGGAGTCTGTTCCTGGAGTCTGGAGTCTGTTCCTTGAGTCTGTTCCTTGAGTCTGTTCCATGAGTCTGTTCCTTGAGTCTGTTCCTTGAGTCTGTTCCTGGAGTCTGTTCCTTGAGTCTGTTCCATGAGTCTGTTCCTTGAGTCTGGTCCTTGAGTCTGTTCCTTGAGTCTGTTCCATGAGTCTGTTCCTTGAGTCTGGTCCTTGAGTCTGTTCCTTGAGTCTGTTCCTTGAGTCTGGTCCTTGAGTCTGTTCCTTGAGTCTGTTCCTGGAGTCTGGTCCTTGAGTCTGTTCCTTGAGTCTGTTCCTTGAGTCTGTTCCTTGAGTCTGTTCCTTGAGTCTGTTCCTTGAGTCTGTTCCATGAGTCTGTTCCTGGAGTCTGTTCCTTGAGTCTGTTCCTTGAGTCTGTTCCATGAGTCTGTTCCTGGAGTCTGTTCCTGGAGTCTGTTCCTTGAGTCTGGTCCTTGAGTCTGGTCCTTGAGTCTGTTCCATGAGTCTGTTCCTGGAGTCTGTTCCATGAGTCTGTTCCTTGAGTCTGTTCCTTGAGTCTGTTCCTTGAGTCTGGTCCTTGAGTCTGGTCCTTGAATCTGTTCCTTGAGTCTGGTCCTTGAGTCTGTTCCATGAGTCTGTTCCTGGAGTCTGTTCCTTGAGTCTGGTCCTTGAGTCTGTTCCTTGAGTCTGTTCCATGAGTCTGTTCCTGGAGTCTGTTCCTTGAGTCTGGTCCTTGAGTCTGGTCCTTGAGTCTGGTCCTTGACTCTGTTCCTTGAGTCTGTTCCATGAGTCTGTTCCTTGAGTCTGTTCCTTGACTCTGTTCCTTGAGTCTGTTCCTGGAGTCTGTTCCTTGAGTCTGGTCCTTGACTCTGTTCCTTGAGTCTGGTCCTTGAGTCTGGTCCTTGAGTCTGTTCCTTGAGTCTGGTCCTTGAGTCTGTTCCTGGAGTCTGTTCCTTGAGTCTGGTCCTTGACTCTGTTCCTTGAGTCTGGTCCTTGAGTCTGGTCCTTGAGTCTGGTCCTCGAGTCTGGTCCTTGAGTCTGTTCCATGAGTCTGTTCCATGAGTCTGTTCCTTGAGTCTGTTCCTTTTCATGGAAGACACGAAATTGTCTGGGTGATCCCAAACTTTTGAATGGTAGTGTATATATATGTATATATAAATATATATACATATATATATATGTTATGTATATGCGACAATATATTATATTAAAATAGAATAAGTTTCTCCACCAGTCAAATTTGAGAAGAGACGCAAATAGAATCAGAAATATAGAGTTGAACATGTGGTTTACAAGTGTGTGAGTGTGTGTGTGTGTGTGTGAGTGTGTCTGTGTGTGTGTCTGTGTATGTGTGTGTGTGTGTGTGTGTGTGAGTGTGTGTGTGTGTGTGTGTGTGTGTGTCTGTGTGTGTGTGTGTGTGTGTGTGTGTGTGTGTGTGTGTGTGTGTGTCTGTGTGTGTGTGTGTCTGTGTGTGTGTGTGTGAGTGTGTCTGTGTGTGTGTCTGTGTGTGTGTGTGTGTGTCTGTGTCTGTGTGTGTGTGTGTGTGTTTGTGAGTGTGTCTGTGTGTGTGTGTCTATGTGTGTGTGTGTGTTTGTGTGTGTAGTGTGTCTGTGTCTGTGTGTGTGTATGTGTGTGAGTGTGTGTGTGTGAGTGTGTGTGTGTGTGTCTATGTATGTGTAGTGTGTGTGTGTGTGTGTGTCTGTATGTCTGTGTGTGAGTGTGTGTCTGTGTAGTGTCTGTGTGTGTGTCTGTGTATGTGTGTGTGTGTCTGTGTGTGTGTCTGTGTATGTGTCTGTCTGTGTATGTGTGTGTGTCTGTGTCTGTGTGTGTGTCTGTGTGTGTGTGTGTGTGTGTGTGTGTGTGTGTGTGTGTCTGTGTGTGTGTCTGTGTATGTGTGTGTCTGTGTGTGTGTGTGTGTGTGTGTGTGTGTGTGTGTGTGTGTGTGTGTGTCTGTATGTGTGTGTGTGTGTCTGTGTGTGATGTAATCCCTGCTAGTCCCCGGATCAGTCTGGATTTAGGGCTCTTGATTAATTGGACGCCTCGTCTCTCCTCCTCCCACCTTGATGTCTCCTCCTCGTCCCCCTTTCCTCATTCCTCTCCTCCCCTCTTCCTTTTTACATGACATTACATGTCATTTAGCTGACGCTTTTATCCAAAGCGACTTACATTCATTCACTGTAGAGCAGCTACAGGGAGACACTCAGGGTGAAGTGCCTTGCTCAAGGACACATCGACTAGGGGATTGAACCTCCAACCCCCTGATTGAAAGACGGACCTGCTACCCACTCACCCACAGTCGACTCATTCCTCCTTCCCCTCTACATGTCCCGTTTCCTGTCTCCTCCTCACCCTCCTTTCTATGCAGCCTTCCTTCCTCCTCTCTCCTTTCCTTCTTCTCCTTCCGTCCCTCCTTTCCTCTCCTCCTCGAGGATTGTGTCCAGTTTCACGGAGCTTTCACTCGACAGGCACTTCACACGCCGTGTGTGTGTGTGTGTGTGTGTGTGTGTCTGCCATCATGTCTACCTTAAGGTGTCTGAGAATGTGTGTGTGTGTCTCCATCTCCCCCAGTGCGTCTACGTGTGTGTGTGTGTGTGTGTGTGTGTGTGTGTGTGTGTGTGTGTGTGTGTGTGAGTGTGTGAGCAGATTACCCTAAGCCCTCTCTAATATTTATCCTGGCCTTTTCTAAAGCCAATCTTGTTCTCTTTGGTGAGAGCGCAGTCTGTGGCCTCACACACACACACACACACACACACACACACACACACACACACACACTTGTTTGAAATGGGATATGCCTGGCTCTTAATTGGGCAGGTGTTTTTCTAAGGAGAGTTAGTTTTTTTTTCTTGTATTTTTTTTTAACGCTGTCTTACAATTTCACAGGGAATGTGTGCGTGTGTGTGTTTGTGTGTGTGTGTGTATGTGTGTGTATGTGTGTGTATGTGTCTGCGTGTGTCAGAGAGAGTGTTTTAACCTCAGTCTTACATCAACATCAAGTGAGGAAATCGCCCACCTCTGGAGCTACTCAGAGAAACTAGATGACCTGACACTCACACACACTCACACGCAGTGTGTGTGAGTGTGTGAGTGTGTGTGTGCGCGTGCGCTCTGTAAATAGGCGCCGCAGTAGCGCCCGCGGCGTGTCCCCGTGTTCCTCTCTCTCTCCGCCGTGGTCGGGTTCTATATTCGTCGAACACCGGTCGGGTTTTCACTGCCAGACGACCTTGAGGTTCACACATGTAGTAGTTAGTGAGGGGGCGGAGCCTCAACCTCGACCACGAGGAAGTACCGGGTGGTAACCACGACTTTGAGCCGTGGAGACGCACGAAGAACGGAAGAGTCGTAGAATTATTAACCCCCAAAAGTCCTTCTAGAGTCCAAAACTACCAAAAAACTCTGTGTGATTGTGTGTGGTTGTGTGAGTGTGTGTGTGATTGTGTGAGTGTGTGTGTGATTGTGTGTGTGTGATTGTGTGTTAAAACTCTCTCTCCCTCTCTCTCTCTCTCTCTCTCTCTCTCTCTCTCTCTCTCTCTCTCAGCTACAGTGTAGATCGGCTTTCACACCTGCCTGTTCTCTGCTTAGCACTAAAGCACCTTCAACACACACACACACACACACACACACACACACACACACACACACACACACACACACACACACACACACACACACACAGCCCATCTTCTCCCCTCTCTTTAGGTTGAAAATAGTTGCAGGCCTCAAACCACAGCTACAAGCAGAACCCACGTGTGTGTGTGTGTGTGTGTGTGTGTGTGTGTGTGTGTGTGTGTGTGTGCGTGTGTGTGTGTGTGTAGCCGTTGGTCTGAATGATGTCATGGGGGAGTGATCGAGGGCCAGGTGATGGAGAGCTAGAGGAACATGTCCACATAACCTGGATTAAATCAAATACGACTCAGAACACGCCGTGTCCCAGAGCGCCGTGTGGAGCCTCTCACACCTCTGCAGCAGCTGTTTGGAGAGTAAACGCAACTTTAAAAAGGTAATAAATAATAAATATAAAACATAATAGAACATGATTAATACGTGATACGTGTTTTTATGTTGAGATTTCTTTTCGATGTATTTTTTTAATAATTTCCGACAATAAGAAACAGACTGGTGCTTCATCGTCTCAGTTTAATGGAACTCCGATATAAATATAATAATAAATATGAAGAACATCAGACGTGAAGCTGGTTATGTGAGTTACCGTGTCACGGTTCCTGGAAGAGGCTGAGAGGCGTTCACTGATTCACGTGTGTGTGTGTGTCACAAGGAGAACATCAATAAATAACACTGTGGACCCTTTTGTTAGTTATTTAATTAATTTAATTTATTTTCATATTTTATTATTGAAATTAGACCTTTACAGATGTCTTTCAGACGAGAACTGTCCGTTAATATTTAATATTCGGTCCACTGAACTGCGTCTGAAGTTACTCCTCAGTGAACTGCAGGGATTAATCATTTAATTCATGTATTTGGACAAATAATTAAAAGTAAAAACGTTTAAATAGAAAAATAAAAATGAATGATATGAAACAAAGTAAAACATATATAACAGCGTGGAATAATGTGTGTTCTTTATATCCCCAAAAAACTCTCACACACACACTGTACCAATGAAGCTGGGCTTGTTGTGTGGTATACCAGTGTGTGTGTGTGTGTGTGAGTGTGAGTGTGTGTAAGAGTGTGAATGTTGGCAGCCGACCAAAAGAGAGGAGACCGACAAGGAAACATAAACACAAACACCCGCCCCTCACACACACACACACACACACACACACACACACACAATTAATTGATTCAGTTCTCTTCTACTGAACCTTGTACAAAATTACTGTAATCACTGGAATGACTTTAAACAGGCCTTTTAAGTTTTATAGACCTCTGTTTTCTCTCTCACTCACACACACACTCACACACACACTCACACACACACACACACACATTATTAGTTGTAGTATTCCTTCTGAATAACAGTGGACCAATCAAAGCATGAAGAAAGGTGATGTCATCTTAGCTCCTCCCACTAATAACACCGGGACATCACAAGTTGCGTGTTTCTTTAAACCTCGGTGACATCACTGGCTGAAGGTGCATCAGGATGAGGACTTCATCTTTACTTCTAAATTCATACCTGATGAAGGTGGGCAGGGAAGACGAGGGCTATGGTAGTTTTTATATTCATAATTAACTCATAGAATAATTTTGTGTGTGTGATATTTTAGGCCAAATTCTATATTGAAATTATTTTGGACGATTTATTCTTTCATTATATATATATATATATATTCTTAAAATACATATTTATTAATTCTTTGTATATATAGTATACATATAAAGAATATATATATATAAATAAATATGTGTAACTATGTATACATATTTATTCTTTATATATAAATATATATATTTAAAGAAGAAGAAATAAATCGTCCAAAGAAATGTGATTAAATAATTTAAAATATAGTATTTGGCCTAAATTATCCGTCGGGCTCTCTTTTACAAATATAAATATATATAATTTATATAATAAAATACCAATATATATATTTGTTGTCAGTTTGCTGCATGAATCAAAATGAATGGAATATTAAATAACTTCATTCAAACTGCTCCTCAAGGTTATTGTTGCACATGTACAACATAAGTAGACAGAAACGTCTGGAGGAAACAGAGAAGGAAGGAAGGGAGGAGGGTGGAGGGAGGGAGAAGGGTGGAGGGTGGAGGGAGGAGGGAGGAGGGAGGGAGGAGGGTGGAGGGAGGGAGGAGGAGAGTAATTGATGATCTCGTCAGAAGGTCCTCTATAAACTTTGTCCGAGGCTAAATGATCCGTAAGGTGTGTGTGAAGGAGTGTGTGTGTGTGTGTGTGTGTGTG
>NC_079409.1:2267947-2275447 GCF_029220125.1 Pseudoliparis swirei
CAGCGTTGTGCAATAAGCTTCTCCTTCTGGAGCACCACCACCAATAACCTTCTCCTTCTGGAGCACCACCACCAATAACCTTCTCCTTCTGGAGCACCACCACCAATAACCTTCTCCTTCTGGAGCACCACCACCAATAACCTTCTCCTTCTGGAGCACCACCACCAATAACCTTCTCCTTCTGGAGCACCACCATCAATAACCTTCTCCTTCTGGAGCACCACCATCAATAACCTTCTCCTTCTGGAGCACCACCACCAATAACCTTCTCCTTCTGGAGCACCACCATCAATAACCTTCTCCTTCTGGAGCACCACCACCAATAACCTTCTCCTTCTGGAGCACCACCACCAATAACCTTCTCCTTCTGGAGCACCACCACCAATAACCTTCTCCTTCTGGAGCACCACCACCAATAACCTTCTCCTTCTGGAGCACCACCATCAATAACCTTCTCCTTCTGGAGCACCACCATCAATAACCTTCTCCTTCTGGAGCACCACCATCAATAACCTTCTCCTTCTGGAGCACCACCATCAATAACCTTCTCCTTCTGGAGCACCACCATCGAGAACATGGAGTTGGACTTCAGGCTCTCGGTGGATACGTCAGGGGTCAAAAGAGGGAGGGGCTTCAAGTCCAGCTCCTCCTCCTCCTCCTTCCTTTAACCCGTCTCCTCCCCCTCCTCCTCCTCCTCCCTTTAACCCATCTCCTCCTCCTCCTCCCTTTAACCCATCTTCTGATGGCGCGGCTGTGTCCAGTCGCCGTCGCGGCAGCTCCGCGGAGATTGTGCGCTCTTTTAGTTTTTGTGTTTATTTTTAATATTTTCTTTGCCACAAACACATCGGCACTAACAGCATACGACAGCACACTTTTGGACATAAACTTTGCGCAAAACAAGGGTTTTGTCCACTTTTTCCATCGATCCAGCGTGGCGGCAGAGATCGTGTGGCGAACCACAACAACAGCAGTGGAGCCGCTACTACGGGAGACGACGAAAACATCGAGAAACGGAGCGAATTCGGAACAGACTGAGAGTTCAAGCCCACCGTCCACCTTTGCCCAGCATCCTTCTTGCTAACGTCCAGTCTCTGGAAAATAAGATGGATGATTTTAGGGCAAGGATCAGATTCAACGGGACATGCGGGATTGTAACATCTTTTGTCTGACGGAAACTTGGCTGACCGCTGGTGCGGATCGAGTCATATGTCCAACCGAGTCCTTCTCTGTTTTCCGTGCAGACAGAACGGAAGAGTCTGGTAAATCTAAGGGTGGAGGGTCTGCTTCATGACAAACAACATGTGGTGCGACCCCAAGAACATTAAGACTCTTTCGCTCCTGCTCGCGAACCTGGAACATCTGACGATCTCATGCCGTCCATTCTACCTTCCCGGGAGTTCAGCTCGGTCATCACCACAGCCGTCTACATTCCACCACAAGCGGACACCGACGTAGCACTATCGGACCTACATGATTGTTATGTCGGCATCAGAACAAGTATCCACGCGGCTGTGGTGGTGGCTGGGGACTTTAACAAGGCAAACCTAAAAAAGTCATGCCGAACTTTCACCAGCACATTACGTGTGCTACCAGAGGAAGAACGTTGGACCACTGCTATACGCCATTCAGAGAGGCTACAAGGCTGTCTCTCTCCCTCCGTTAGGAAATCAGACCATGCCGCCATTTTCTGCTTCCGGAGTATAAACAAAGGATCGCGGAAGCGGTAGTGACGAGGAACGAATGCGGTGGTCTGACCAATCAGAGGCTGAGCTACAGGACGCTCTGAGTATCGTTGACTGGGACATGATCCAATCCAGTTCCAGTGACGCCAGCGGTTCTGGAGTAGCAATGAGCCTCATAGCAACGCTTAACGGACACCATCGTCCCCACGGTAAAGTTAGGGTCTTTCCTAATCAAAAGCCGTGGGTTGATAGATCCATCCGTGAAGCTGTGAACGCCCGTACTGCTGCCTATAACTCCGGTCTTGTATCCGGCAACATGGACGAGTACAAGGCAGCGGTCTATGGACTGAGGAGGGCGGTGAAGGATGCCAAGAGGAGGTACCGAGACAGAGTGGAATCACAGATGGAGCAGCGCGACACCAGGCGCCTATGGCAGGGGCTACGGACTATCACAAACTACCAGAGCAGACCCCCCGCAATGGTGAGTGCCGACGCATCCCTAGCGGACGACCTGAACTCATTTTATGCACGGTTTGAGGCTAGCATCACCAGCGCTAGCTCGGGCTAACAACAACACCGTTAAGCGTGGCGGTGAGTTCTACCGCTGGGGATGAACACACTCTCTGTGACCGAGCACAGTGTGAGGAGGGCTCTGTTGAGGGTGAACACCAGGAAAGCTGCAGGTCCAGATGGCATATCTGGGCGAGTACTGAAGACCTGTGCTAACCAGCTAGCTCCAGTGTTCACCACAATATTCAACCTCTCCCTGGCTGAGTCCGTGGTCCCCGCCTGCTTCAAGAGATCCACTATTGTCCCTGTGCCCAAGAATGCTTCTCCAGCATGTATGAATGACTACCGACCGTGGCCTCACCTCGGTGGTCATGAAATGCTTTGAGAGGCTGATAAAGGACTACATCTGCGCCTTCCTCCCTTCCTCCATGGACCCGCTGCAGTTTGCTTATCGCCCAAACAGATCCACGGATGATGCTGTCTCCCAGGTACTGCACACCACACTCTCTCATCTGGACAGCCAGAGGGGGCTATGTGAGACTACTGTTCATTGATTATAGTTCAGCTTTCAACACCATAGTCCCTCCAGACTGGCCCGGCAAGCTGATTGAGCTGGGACTGAACACCCCTGTGTGCTTGGATCCTGGACTTCCTGACCGCCAGGCCACAGGTGGTCAGGGTGGGCAGACACACCTCCAAATCCCTCACCCTGAACACAGGATCCCCCAGGGTTGCGTCCTCAGCCCTACTGTACTCCCTGTACACACATGACTGTGTGGCCAGGTTCAACTCAATACCATCATCAAGTTTGCGGATGACACAGTGGTGGTGGGCCTGATCTCCGACAACGACGAGAAGGCCTACCTGGAGGAAGTTGCTGATCTGTCACTCTGGTGCCAGGACAACAGCCTCATCATGAATGTCACCAAAACTAAGGAGCTGATTGTGGACTTTAGGAAGGTACAACAACAGAGGACGTACTCACCACTGGGGATTAACGGGACTACTGTGGAGAGGGTGAGCGGGTATAAATACCTGGGAGTCCACATCACCGAGGATCTGACATGGTCAACAAACACAGACACTCTGGTGAGAAAGGCAAGGCAGCGCCTCTACCACCTCAGGCAGCTGAGGAAATTTAAAGTTTCCCAGAGGATCCTTCAGTCCTTCTACTCTGGAGCTGTAGAGAGCGTCCTGACAGGAAGCATCACAGCCTGGTTTGGCAACTGCTCCGCTCAGGACAGGAAGGCTCTGCAGAGAGTAGTGCGTTCGGCTGAGCGCACTATTGGAACTACACTCCCCACCCTGCAGGACTTGTACACCAGGAGGTGCAGAACCAGAGCCGGCAGGATCATGAAGGATCCTCACCACCCCAACAACAGACTGTTTCAGCTGCTGCGGTCAGGCAGGCGCCTCCGTAGTCACGCTGCAAGAACAGAGAGACTGAGACGGAGTTTCTTTCCTCAGGCCATCAGGATTGTGAACTCCGACCTCACCAGGACCCCCACATAGACCCACACAACTGCCCCTCTTAGGCACACACACACACACACACACACACACACACACACACACACACACACTTACTGTAAATATTGTGTTGTTTTTTATTTGTAAATAGTGTGTACTTGTTGCCCTTGCACATTCCTGCTGAGCATTGCCACTTTCATTTCACTGCACACCCTGTGTGTGTATGTGACAAATAAAACATCTTGAATCTTGAATCTTGAATCCTCCTCCCTTTAACCCATCTTCTCCTCCTCCCTTTAACCCGTCTCCTCCTCCTCCCTTTAACCCGTCTCCTCCCCCTCCTCCTCCTCCTCCCTTTAACCCGTCTCCTCCTCCTCCTCCTCCCTTTAACGAGGAGGGCGAGGAGTGAAGAAGGAAGATAGAGGAGAGAGTGAGAGGAAGAGGAGGGAAAGGAAGAAGAGGAGGAAAAGGAGACGCAAGAAGAATGCAAGCAGGGGAGCGGGAGGCGTTCCGGTCGGCGGCAACGAAATGAGACGTTTAGTCAGATACCACTGGATGCATTTCCTCTGGCGCTCCTCCTGCTCCTCCTCCTGCTCCTCCCAGTCTAATCTTCTGGGGCTTTATCCGTGACATTCCTGAGACGTACACTTTCTTTGACACTGAACTGCATTCACCTGGAATGACCTCACCTGAGTGGTCGCCGGACAAGGTCAAAGGTCGGGCTGAAGAGCGTGATGGGACGCTTTCAAACACCTCTCAGGTGTTCTCTCAAAGAACAATGGAACGACAAGAAAGGGGTAAATGGTCCAGAACCCGCAGTACCACTTTATACCACACGGGGCAGCAGAACCAACACTACCACTTTAGTCCACAGGGGACACCAGAACTAACACTACCACTTTAGTCCACAGGGGGCAGCAAAACCAACACTACCACTTTAGTCCACAGGGGAGCGACAGAACCAACACTACCACTTTAGTCCACAGGGGACACCAGAACCAACACTACCACTTTAGTCCACAGGGGGCACCAGAACCAACACTACCACTTTAGTCCACAGGGGGCAGCAGAACCATCACTACCACTTTAGTCCACAGGGGGCACCAGAACCAACACTACCACTTTAGTCCACAGGGGGCAGCAGAACCAACACTACCACTTTAGTCCACAGGGGGCAGCAGAACCAACACTACCACTTTAGTCCACAGGGAGCAGCAGAACCAACACTACCACTTTAGTCCACAGGGGGCAGCAGAACCACCACTACCACTTTAGTCCACAGGGGGCAGCAGAACCAACACTACCACTTTAGTCCACAGGGGGGCAGCAGAACCAACACTACCACTTTAGTCCACAGGGGGCACCAGAACCAACACTACCACTTTAGTCCACAGGGAGCAGGAGAACCAACACTACCACTTTAGTCCACAGGGGGCAGCAGAACCAACACTACCACTTTAGTCCACAGGGAGCAGCAGAACCAACACTACCACTTTAGTCCACAGGGAGCAGGAGAACCAACACTACCACTTTAGTCCACAGGGGGGCAGCAGAACCAACACTACCACTTTAGTCCACAGGGGGCACCAGAACCAACACTACCACTTTAGTCCACAGGGAGCAGGAGAACCAACACTACCACTTTAGTCCACAGGGGGCAGCAGAACCAGCACTACCACTTTAGTCCACAGGGGGCACCAGAACCAACACTACCACTTTAGTCCACAGGGAGCAGGAGAACCAACACTACCACTTTAGTCCACAGGGAGCAGCAGAACCAACACTACCAAATACGCCGATGACACCACCGTCCTGGGGCTCATCAAGGGGAGCGGGGATGAGTCGGGCTACAGGACCCTGGTGAACAACATCCTGGTCTATGGAGAGGAGAACGACCTCATCCTCAACACAAACAAGACCAAGGAAATAATACTGGACTTCAGGAAGAACCCTCCCCCTCTACAGCCTCTCATCATCAAAGGGACTGAGGTGGAGAGGGCTGACGGGTACAGATTCCTGGGAATGCAGGTGACATCTGACCTGAGCTGGACTCTTCACACCACAGCCACGGTGAAAAGGCCCAGAAAGGCTTTATTTCATCAGGATGCTCAGGAAAGCTGGTCTGAACTGTCGCCTCTCACCCAGGCCTATAGAGGACTGATAGAGAGCATCCTCACAGGCATCACTGTGTGGTATGGAAACACCACACAGGCAGAGAGGAAGGCTCTGCAAAGAGTCACAAGGACCGCGGAGAGGATCACAGGGACACAACTTCCATCCATGGACTCTATGTACGTGCAGCGCTGTGGGAAAAGAGCAGAGGGAATCATTGGAGACTCACTTCATCCAGCTCACTCTCTGCTCAGACACAAACACTGCACGTACAACCTGAGACACAGCAGAGCGGACAGCATCGTCACCCATAGGACACGCTTCTTCAACAGCTTCTTCCCTGCCACAGTCAGACTGATGGCACAACACAACTACTGAGAAAGAGGCACTCCTTGAAACTGTGTAAAATGTGCAACACTACAATCAGTGCAATAGCCCCACACAACCTTCCCCAACATCTGAACATGTGCAATATCCCATATCACTGTCCCTCCTCCTTCTTTCCTTTTACAAGCCAGGTACAGCACTAGCCTACTTACATACTTATTACTGTTTATACTGTAAATATTGCATACATACACATTACCACACTATGTACAGTGTGTTTTTTGTACGGTGTTTTTTGAGATATGTTTCATATTTCTATTATTGTTACTGTTACTGTTATTATAGTGTGTTGTTTCGTACCTCTTGACTCGGAGAACCCTGCAAAAATAATTCAGATGTGTCTGGACTGCTGGTCTAGGCACAGATGGCAAATAAAAAACCTTAAACCTTAAACCTTAAACCTTACCACTTTAGTCCACAGGGAGCAGGAGAACCAACACTACCACTTTAGTCCACAGGGGGCACCAGAACCAACACTACCACTTTAGTCCACAGGGAGCAGGAGAACCAACACTACCACTTTAGTCCACAGGGGGCACCAGAACCAACACTACCACTTTAGTCCACAGGGGGCACCAGAACCAACACTACCACGTTAGTCCACAGGGGGCACCAGAACCAACACTACCACTTTAGTCCACAGGGGGCACCAGAACCAACACTACCACTTTAGTCCACAGGGGGCAGAACCAACACTACCACTTTAGTCCACAGGGGGCAGCAGAACCAACACTAAGTTAAAGTTCTTTTAACTTCCTTTGTTCTGATAGAATACAACTTGACCTTGCAGGTTCCGTGTTGGTGGTCATGACACCGTCGTTGTCATGGCGCTGTGATGGAGAGTGTGAGGTGTTCTCTGAAAATAGCTCCTCACCTGTTTTAATGTTGTGGACATGACCCGAGTACTGCAGAGTCACCTAATGCCATTAATCCTATTTAAAACAACACACACACACACACACACACACACAAACACACAGCCACACACAGACACACACACACACAGACACACACACACAGTCCCCCGAGTCTCATCAACTGACACTCTAAACCTATTCCTGTCTGTGTGTGTGTGTGTGTGTGTGTCTGTGTGTGTGTGTGTGTATCTGTGTGTCTGTGTGTATGTGTGTGTGTGTGTGTGTGTGTGTGTGTGTGTGTGTGTGTGTGTCTGTGTGTGTATCTGTGTGTGTATCTGTGTGTGTGTATCTGTCTGTGTGTGTATCTGTGTGTGTGTGTCTGTGTGTGTATCTGTGTGTGTATCTGTGTGTGTGTGTATCTGTCTGTGTGTGTATCTGTGTGTGTATGTGTGTGTCTGTGTGTATGTGTGTGTGTCTCTGTG
>NC_079409.1:2280447-2289866 GCF_029220125.1 Pseudoliparis swirei
GAGAAACAGAAGAAGAAGAAGAAGAAGGAGAAACAGAAGAAGAAGAAGAAACAGAAGAAGAAGAAGAAGAAGAAACAGAAGAAGAAGAAGAACAGCGAGAAGGACAAGAAGGAGAAACAGAAGGAGGAGGAGAAGAAGGAGAAACAGAAGAAGGAGAAACAGAAGAAGAAGAAGAAGAAGGAGAAACAGAAGGAGGAGAAACAGAAGAAGAAGAAACAGAAGAAGTAGGAGAAACAGAAGAAGAAGGAGGAACAGAAGAAGAAACAGAAGAAGAAGAAGAGGTGAAACAGAAGAAGGAGGAGAAACAGAAGAAGGAGGAGAAGAAGAAGAGGAGAAACAGAAGAAGAAGAAGGAGAAACAGAAGAAGAAGAGGTGAAACAGAAGAAGAAGGAGGAACAGAAGAAGAAGAAGAGGTGAAACAGAAGAAGAAGGAGGAACAGAAGAAGAAGAAGAGGAGAAACAGAAGAAGAAGAAGGAACAGAAGAAGAAGAAGAGGAGAAACAGAAGAAGAAGAGAAACAGAAGAAGAAGAAGAAGAAGAGAAACAGAAGAAGGTGAAACAGAAGAAGAAGAGGAGAAACAGAAGAAGAAGAAGAGGAAGAAGAGGAGAAACAGAAGAAGGTGAAACAGAAGAAGAAGAAGAAGAAGAAGAGAAACAGAAGAAGAAGAAGAGGAAGAAGAGGAGAAACAGAAGAAGGTGAAACAGAAGAAGAAGAAGAAGAAGAAGAGAAACAGATCCTGTCCTGATGGACGTTTGTTCCTCTGCAGCTCCAGCAGTTTGACAAATGGATCCAGAGATCGCCATCCGACACTGACACTGTGTGTGTAGGTGTGTGTGTGTGTGTAGGTGTGTGTGTGTGTATGTGTGTATGTGTGTATGTGTGTAGGTGTGTATGTGTATGTGTGTATGTGTGTGTGTATGTGTGTGTGTGTGTGTGTGTGTGTGTGTGTGTGTAGGTGTGTGTGTGTGTGTGTGTAGGTGTGTATGTGTGTGTGTAGGTGTGTATGTAGGTGTGTGTGTAGGTGTGTGTAGGTGTGTGTGTATGTGTGTGTGTGTGAGGTGTGTGTAGGTATGTGTAGGTGTGTGTGTGTGTAGGTGTGTGTGCAGGCGTGTAGGTGTGTGTGTAGGTATGTGTAGGTGTGTGCTGTAGGTGTGTGTAGGTGTGTGTATGTGTGTAGGTGTAGATGTGTAGGTGTGCGTGTAGTTGTGTGTGTGCATGTGTGTAGTGCATGTGTAGGTGTGCATGTGCATGTGTAGGTGCATGTGTGTGTGCATGTGTATGCAGGTGTGTGTGTGTAGGTGCAGGTATGTGTGTGTATGTGTGTGCAGGTGTGTGTGTGTATGTGTGTGTGTGTGTGTAGGTGTATGTGTGTGTCTGTGTGTGGATGTGTGTGCATGTGCAGGTGCATGTGTATGTGTGTGTGCAGGTGCATGTGTGCAGGCATGTGCAGGTGTGTGTAGGTGCATGTGTGTGTGTGTATGTGTGTAGGTGTGCGCAGGTGTGTGTATGTGTGCAGGTGTGTGTGTGTGTAGGTGTGTATGTGTGTGTAGGTGTGTGTGTGTGTGTGTAGGTGTGTAGGTGCATATGTGTGTGTAGGTGTGTGTGTGTGTAGGTGTGTGTGTGTATGTGTGTGTGTAGGTGTGTATGTGTGTGTGTAGGTGTGCTTCACACAGCCGACAGATTAGATGTTTCCTGCTCTGTTTGCCACAGCAAGCAGCGTGGATGAGCTCCAAGCCACACACACACACACACACACACACACACACACACACACACACAGCAACGTGGCAGGACACACACACCTCGTTCTAACGGAAAGGAGGACGAGCGAAACGGAGGAGAGAGAGAGAGAGGAAAGGGGAAAGGAAACAGAGAAGTGAGAGAAGTAAAGAAAACAGTAGAAAGGTTCATGTTGGGGTCAAATGGTGTGTGAGTGTGTGTGTAGGTGTGTGTGTGTGTGTGAGTGTGTGTGTAGGTGTGTGTGTGTGTGTGAGTGTGTGTGTAGGTGTGTGTGTGTGTGTGAGTGTGTGTGTAGGTGTGCGTGTGTTCAAGATCCAAGATTCAAGATGTTTTATTTGTCACATACACACACAGGGTGTGCAGTGAAATGAAAGTGGCAATGCTCAGCAGGAATGTGCATAGCAACAAGTACACACTATTTACAAAAAAACAACACAACATTTACAGTAAGTGTGTGTGTGTGTGTGTGTGTGTGCCTAAGAGGGGCAGTTGTGTGGGTCTATGTGGGGGTCCTGGTGAGGTCGGAGTTCACAACCTGATGGCCTGAGGAAAGAAACTCCGTCTCAGTCTCTGTTCTTGCAGTGACTACGAGGCGCCTGCCTGACCGCAGCAGCTGAAACAGTCTGTTGTTAGTGGTGAGGATCCTTCATGATCCTGCCGGCTCTGGTTCTGCACCTCCTGGTGTACAAGTCCTGCAGGGTGGGGAGTGTAGTTCCAATAGTGCGCTCAGCCGAACGCACTACTCTCTGCAGAGCCTTCCTGTCCTGGAGCGGAGGAGTAGCCAAACCAGGCTGTGATGCTTCCTGTCAGACGCTCTCACAGCTCCAGAGTAGAAGGACTGAAGGATCCTCTGGGAAACTTTAAATTTCCTCAGCTGCCTGAGGTGGCAGAGGCGCTGCCTTGCCTTTTCTCACCAGAGTGTTCAGTTTGTTGACCATGTCAGATCCTCGGTGATGTGGACTCCAGGTATTTATACCCGCCACCCTCCACAGTAGTCCTGCTAATCCCCAGTGGTGAGTACGTTCTCTGTTGTTGTGCCTCCCAAAGTCCACAATCAGCTCCTTAGTTTTGGTGACATTCATGATGAGGCTGTTGTCCTGGCACCAGAGTGACAGATCAGCGACTTCCTCCAGGTAGGCCTTCTCGCCGTTGTCGGAGATCAGGCCCACCACCACTGTGTCATCCGCAAACTTGATGATGGTGTTGAGCTGAACCTGGCCACACAGTCATGTGTGTACAGGAGGCGTAGGGGCTGAGGACGCAACCCTGGGGGATCCTGTGTTCAGGGTGAGGGATTTGAGGTGTGTTCGCCCACCCTGACCACCTGTGGCCTGCCCGCCAGGCAGTCCAGGATCCCAGCACACACCGGGGTGTGCAGTCCCAGCTCAATCAGCTTGCCGGGCCAGTCTGAGGGACTATGGTGTTGAAAGCTGAACTATAATCACGAACAGCAGTCTCACATAGCCCCTCTGGCTGTCCAGATGAGAGAGTGGTGTGCAGTACCTGGGAGACAGCATCATCCGTGGATCTGTTTGGGCGATAAGCAAACTGCAGCGGGTCCATGGAGGAAGGGAGGAAGGCGCAGATGTAGTCCTTTATCAGCCTCTCAGCATTTCATGACCACCGAGGTGAGGGCCACCGGTCGGTAGTCATTCATACATGCTGGAGAAGCATTCTTGGGCACAGGGACAATAGTGGATCTCTTGAAGCAGGCGGGACCACGGACTCAGCCAGGGAGAGGTTGAATATTGTGGTGAACACTGAGCCAGCTGGTTAGCACAGGTTCAGTACTCGCCCAGATATGCCATCTGACCTGCAGCTTCCTGGTGTTCACCTCAACAGAGCCCTCCTCACACTGTGCTCGGTCACAGAGAGTGTGTGTTCATCCCCAGCGTAGAACTCACCGCCACGCCGCTAACGGTAGCAGCAGCAGCTGCTGTGCTAGCGCTGTTGTTGCTAGCCTCAAACCGCATATAAATGAGTTCAGGTCGTCCGCTAGGGATGCGCCGGCACTCACCATTGCGCGGTCTGCTCTGTAGTTTGTGATAGTCCGAGCCCCGCCATAGGCGCCTGGTGTCGCGCTGCTCCATCTGTGATTCCACTCTGTCTCGTACTCCTTTTGGCATCCTTCACCGCCTCCCTCAGTCCATAGACCGCTGCCTTGTACTCGCCCATGTTGCCGGATACAAGACCGAGCAGGGCAGCAGTACGGGCGCTCACAGCTTCACTGATGGATATCAACCCACGGCTTTTGGTTAGGAAAGACCCAACTTTACCGTGGGGATTTATGGTGTCCGCATGCTATGAGGCTCATTGCTACTCAAGAACCGCTTGACGCCACTGGAACCGGATTGACTGGCGTCCCAGTCGGTCGACACGCAGAGCAGCCCTGTAGCTCAGTTTCTGATTGGTCAGACCACCGCATTACGCCTCGCACTACCGCTTCTCACGATCCTTTGTTTATACTCCGAAGCAGAAAAATGGCATGGTCTGATTTCCTAACGGAGGGAGAGAGACAGCCTTGTAGCTCTTCTTGAATGGCGATAGCAGTGGTCCAACGTCTTTTCCTCTGCAGCACACGAATGTGCTGTGAAAGTTCGCATGACTTTTTAGGTTAGTCTTGTTAAAGTTCCCCAGCCACCACCACAGCCGCGATATTTAAATGATGCCGACATAACACATCATGTGGTGGTCCGAGAAAGCTACGCCGGTGTCCGCCAGGTGGAAATGTAGACGGTTGTGGTGATGACCGAGCTGAACTCCCCGAAGGTAGAAGGGAGGGCATGAGAGCGACAGATGTTCCAGGTGCGGCGAGCAGGACCGAGAAAGAGTCTTAATGTTCTTGGGGTCACACCACATGTTGTTTGTCATGAAGCAGACCCTCCACCCTTAGATTTACCAGACTCTTCCGCTCTGTCTGCACGGAAAACAGAGAAGGACCTCGCTACATATGACTGATCCGCACCAGCGGGTCAGCCAAGTTTCCGCCAGACAAAAGATGTTACAACCCGCATGTCCCGTTGAATCTGATCCTGCCCTAAAATCATCCATCTTATTTCCAGAGACTGGACGCAGCAAGTGAAGGATGCTGGGCAAAGGTGGACGGTGGGCTTGAACTCTCAGTCTGTTCCGACCCGCCCGCTTCTCGATGTTTTCGCTGCCTCCCCGTAGTAGCGGCCCACTGTTGTTGTTGTGGTTCGCTCGACAATCTCGCCGCCACGCTGGATCGATGGAAAAGCGGACAAAACCCTTGTTTTGCAAAAGTTTATGTCCAAAAGTGTGCTGCGGTCGATGTTGTTAGTGCCATGTGTTTGTGGCAAAAGAAAATATTAAAAATAAACACAAAAACTAAAAGAGCGCACAATCTCCGCGGAGCTGCCGCGACGGCGACTGGACACAGCCGCGCCATCCTCCTTGTGTGAGTGAGCGTGTGCGTGTGAGTGTGCGTGTGTGTGCAGACACACACACAGACACACACAGCAGGGGGGAGTAAACCTAAACACCATCAGACACTGGGAGAACATTCTTTGTCAAGACAGTTTTAGAGAGTTTTTAAACCAAGAGAGAAGTGGAGTAAAGCTGCAGGGAGGAGGCGTGGCTTCGGTAAGAGAGGCGTGGCTTCACGTGAAGCGAGCCGAGAGAGACGGAGACGGACGAGTGATGGAGAGATCAGCGTCTCCGATAGACAGATAGGCGGAGGAGAGACAGTAACCGCTATTGTCTGAGGGCACAACACACACACACACACACACACACACACACACACACACACACACACACACACACACACACACACACACACACACACACACACACACACACACACACACACACACACAACTGATAACACTGTCTGTCTACACTCTCACTGATAAGAAGGGGGGATAAGATGGAGACAGTAAAGAAAAGAAAAGGTGGTTTATTGAGTTCTGGTTTGGGGGGATGAGGCGATGGGATCTGGCAACCCAACAGCTGATCTTTATGTCAGTTGTCTTCCCTCGCGCACAACAACACAGACCACTTCCCAGAATGCAATGCAGCCGCGGGTCGGCTTATCTGACCTCGGCTGTGTTGCGACACGCAGCCTCCTCCCTCTGAAGAGAACGTCAAGATGTAGGAAGTCACGGAGAGAAGAACAATGGAGAGAACAATGGACCTCGAACCGCAGTCCAGCGGCTCGTTGCCCTGGCAACCAGATGAAACAGAGAGATATCTTTAGGACATAAGGGAAATATAAAAATAGGGAAATAAATAAAATATAAACAAAATATGAATTAAAATATATGTATTATTTAAAATATGATTTAAATATAAATAAAATAAAGATAAAACTAGGCAAATAAAAAAAAATATGAATTCAAATATATATATTATTTAAAATATAAAATATATATATTTAACAAATATAAAAATAGGTAAAATAATGAAAAGAATATAAGGAAAATATGAATTACATATATATTTAAAGAAATCAAACAAACAAAAATGTAAAAAAATATATGATAAAATATAAATTAAATTAAAATAAATATTTAAAAAATATATAATTAGAATACAAGTTGAAATATACACTACCGTTCAAAAGTTTGCGATAACTTAGAAATGACTTTATTTTTCAAAGAAAAGCACTGTTTTTTCAATAAAGATAACATTAAATTAATCATAAATACCCTCTCTACATTGTTAATGTGGTAAATGACTCTTCTAGGTGGAAACGTCTGGTTTCTAATGAAATATCTCCAGAGGTGTATAGAGGCCCATTTCATCATCACTCCAGTGTTCTGATGGTACATTGTGTTATCGCCTTAGAAGACTAATGTCTGATTAGAAACCTGCAATTATGTTAGCACAGCTGAAAACAGTTATGCTGGTGATATAAGCTATACAACTGGCCTTCCTTTGAGCTTGAAGTTTGTAGAACAAAATTAATATATCAAATATTAATCATTATTTCTAACCTTGTCAATGTCTTGACCATATTTTATATTCATTTGATAAATAAGTGTGATTTTTCATGGAAGACATGAAATTGTCTGGGTGATCCCAAACTTTTGAACGGTAGTGTATATATATATCATTTCAAAATTAGATTAAATATAAATACATATAAATCGGCTTTTCTTTGACACGCGTGTTCACACGGTCGCCGTACAAAGAGGTTTATTCTCCGTCAGGTCGTGTGTGAGAACGGAGCAGAGGCTTCAAGTGTTAGAAGAAGCCCTCATCCAGTCACTTAGTGTGAGCTCTTCAGCCCGTTAGTCCTTAACGTGACGGAGAGGAACAGAACCTGACAGAACCACTATGTCTGTGAGGCAGAACTAAAGACGAAAATTTACTTTCAGAGCTTAAAAAAGAGCCATATTCATTAATTTATACACACACACACACAAACTGACCCACACACACAGTTGCTGCAGTTTTGCCGGGTGGTCCCGAGTCGGCCCCGGAGGCCCCAGACGGTGCAGGGGACTAAATTACAGAGCATGGCCCACCGCAGTGACACCCAGCCTGGGATTAACACCCGGGCCTCCGGTCGCCCCGGGGGTCTGGTCCTTGAGTGTTCCATGAGTCTGTTCCATGAGTCTGTTCCTTGAGTCTGTTCCATGAGTCTGTTCCTTGAGTCTGTTCCATGAGTCTGTTCCTTGAGTCTGGTCCTTGAGTCTGTTCCATGAGTCTGTTCCATGAGTCTGTTCCTTGAGTCTGTTCCATGAGTCTGTTCCTTGAGTCTGGTCCTTGAGTCTGTTCCATGAGTCTGTTCCATGAGTCTGTTCCTTGAGTCTGTTCCATGAGTCTGTTCCTTGAGTCTGTTCCATGAGTCTGTTCCTTGAGTCTGTTCCATGAGTGTTCCATGAGTCTGTTCCTTGAGTCTGGTCCTTGAGTCTGGTCCTTGAGTCTGTTCCTTGACTCTGTTCCTTGAGTCTGTTCCATGAGTCTGTTCCTTGAGTCTGTTCCTTGACTCTGTTCCTTGAGTCTGTTCTTCGTTCTTGAGTCTGTTCCTTGAGCTCGACCTGTTCCTTGAGTCTGTTCGTCTTGAGCCTGTCTCGAGTCTGTTCCCCATGAGTCTGTTCCTGAGTCTGTTCCCTGAGTCTGTTCCTGAGTCTGGTCCATGAGTCTGGTCCATGAGTCTGTTCCTTGAGTCTGTTCCTTGAGTCTGTCTCCTCGACTCTGTTCCTAGAGTCTGTTCATTGAGTCTGTTCTGACTCTGTTCCTGAGTCTGTTCCTGAGTCTGTTCCTTGACTCTGTTCCTTGAGTCTGTTCCTGAGTCTGTTCCTTGAGTCTGTTCCCTTGACTCTGTTCCTGAGTCTGTTCCTCGACTCTGTTCCTCGAGTCTGTTCCTCGAGTCTGTTCCTCGAGTCTGTTCCTAGTCGAGTCTGTCTGTTCCCATGAGTCTGTTCCATGAGTCTGTCCCTTGAGTCTGTTCCTGAGTCTGGTCCTTGAGTCTGGTCCTGAGTCTGTTCCTGAGTCTTGACTGTTCCCTGACTCTGTTCCTGTCCTGAGTCTGTCTTGAGTCTGTTCCTTGAGTCTGTTCCTTGACTCTGTTCCTGAGTCTGTTCCTTGAGTTCACCCTTGAGTCTGGTCTCGAGTTCTTGAGTCTGTTCCCTTGAGTCTGTTCCTGACTCTGTTCCTGACCTGTTCCTGACTCTGTCCTGAGTCCACCTTGAGTCTGTTCCTTGACTCTGTTCCTTGAGTCTGTTCCTTGACTGAGTCTGGCCCTGAGTCTGGTCCTGAGTCTGTTCCTTGAGTCTGTTCCTGAGTCTGTTCCTTGACTCTGGGTTCCTTGAGTCTGTTCCTGAGTCTGTTCCTTGAGTCTGTTCCTTGAGTCTGTTCCTTGAGTCGTCCTTGCTGTTCCTGAGTCTGTTCCTTGAGTCTGTCTCATCTGTTCCTTGAGTCTGGTCCTGAGTCTGTTCTGTTCCTGACCTGTTCCCTTGAGTCTGTTCCTGACCTGTTCCTGAGTCTGTTCCCTTGACTCTGTTCTGACTCTGTTCCGAGTCTGCCTGAGTCTGTTCCTTGACTCTGTTCCTGAGTCTGTTCCTTGAGTCTGTTCCTTGACCTGTCTCCTTGAGTCTGTCCTGGTCCCTGTTCCTGACTCTGTTCCTTGAGTCTGTTCCTGATGACTCTGTTCCTTGAGTCTGTTCCTGAGTTCGGTCCTTGAGTCTGTTCCTTGAGTCTGTTCCTGAGTCTGTTCCTTGACTCTGTTCCTTGAGTCTGTTCCTGACCCTGTCCTGAGTTGTTCCTTGAGTCTGTTCCTTGAGTCTGTTCCTTGACTCTGTTCCTGACCTGTTCCTGAGTTCGTCTCCTTGAGTCTGTTCCTTGAGCCTGTTCCCTTGAGTCTGTTCCTTGAGTCTGTTCCTTGACTCTGTTCCTGAGTCTGGTCCTTGAGTCTGTTCCTTGAGTCTGTTCCTTGACCTGTTCCTGAGTCTGGGTCCTGAGTCTGTTCCTTGTTCGTTCTGAGTCTGTTCCTTGAGCCCAACTCTTGACTCTGTTCCTTGAGTCTGGTCCTGAGTTGGAGTCTGGTCCTTCCGACTGTTCCTTGAGTCTGTTCCTTGAGTCTGGTCCTTGACTCTGTTCCTTGAGTCTGTTCCTGACTTCGGTCTCGAGTCTGTTCCTGAGAGTCTGTTCCTTGAGTCTGTTCCTTGAGTTCGTTCCTGAGTCTTTGTTCCTTGACCCCTGTTCCTTA
>NC_079409.1:2290866-2325866 GCF_029220125.1 Pseudoliparis swirei
TCTGTGATGAACAATGGGTCTGTGATGAACAATGGGTGTGTGATGAACAATGGGTCTGCTATAAACAATGGGTCTGCTATAAACAATGGGTGTGTGATGAACAATGGGTCTGCTATAAACAATGGGTCTGTGATGAACAATGGGTGTGTGATGAACAATGGGTGTGTGATGAACAATGGGTCTGTGATGAACAATGGGTGTGTGATGAACAATGGGTCTGTGATGAACAATGGGTCTGTGATGAACAATGGGTGTGTGATGAACAATGGGTGTGTGATGAACAATGGGTGTGATGAACAATGGTCTGTGATGAACAATGGTCTGTGATGAACAATGGGTCTGTGTGGATGAACAATGGGTGTGATGAACAATGGGTCTGTGATGAACAATGGGTTCAGATGAACAATGGGTGTGCGATGAACAATGGGTGTGCGATGAACAATGGGTCTGTGATGAACAATGGGTCTGTGATGAACAATGGGTCTGTGATGAACAATGGGTCTGTGATGAACAATGGGTCTGTGATGAACAATGGGTCTGTGATGAACAATGGGTGTGTGATGAACAATGGGTCTGTGATGAACAATGGGTGTGTGATGAACAATGGGTCTGTGATGAACAATGGGTCTGTGATGAACAATGGGTCTGTGATGAACAATGGGTCTGTGATGAACAATGGGTCTGTGATGAACAATGGGTCTGTGATGAACAATGGGTCTGTGATGAACAATGGGTCTGTGATGAACAATGGGTGTGTGATGAACAATGGGTGTGTGATGAACAATGGGTCTGCGATGGACAATGGGTGTGCGATGAACAATGGGTGTGCGATGAACAATGGGTGTGCGATGAACAATGGGTCTGTGATGAACAATGGGTCTGCGATGAACAATGGGTCTGCGATGAACAATGGTGTGTGATGAACAATGGTGTGATGAACAATGGGTGTGTGATGAACAATGGTCTGTGATGAACAATGGGTCTGTGATGAACAATGGGTCTGTGATGAACAATGGGTGTGTGATGAACAATGGGTGTGATGAACAATGGGTGTGTGATGAACAATGGTCTGTGATGAACAATGGGTCTGTGATGAACAATGGGTCTGTGATGAACAATGGGTCTGTGATGAACAATGGGTGTGATGAACAATGGGTGTGTGATGAACAATGGGTCTGTGATGAACAATGGGTCTGTGATGAACAATGGGTCTGTGATGAACAATGGGTCTGTGATGAACAATGGTCTGTGATGAACAATGGGTGTGATGAACAATGGGTGTGATGAACAATGGGTGTGTGATGAACAATGGGTCTGTGATGAACAATGGGTGTGATGAACAATGGGTGTGTGATGAACAATGGGTCTGTGATGAACAATGGTGTGATGAACAATGGGTCTGTGATGAACAATGGGTCTGTGATGAACAATGGGTCTGTGATGAACAATGGGTGTGTGATGAACAATGGGGATGTGATGAACAATGGGTCTGTGATGAACAATGGGTGTGATGAACAATGGTCTGTGATGAACAATGGTGTGTGATGAACAATGGGTCTGTGATGAACAATGGTGTGATGAACAATGGGTCTGTGATGAACAATGGGTGATGAACAATGGTCTGTGATGAACAATGGGTCTGTGATGAACAATGGGTCTGTGATGAACAATGGGTGTGTGATGAACAATGGGTGTGTGATGAACAATGGGTCTGTGATGAACAATGGTCTGTGATGAACAATGGGTGTGTGATGAACAATGGGTGTGTGATGAACAATGGGTCTGTGATGAACAATGGGTGAACAATGGGTGTGATGAACAATGGGTGTGGATGAACAATGGGTCTGTGATGAACAATGGGTGTGTGATGAACAATGGTGTGATGAACAATAGGTCTGTGATGAACAATGGGTCTGTGATGAACAATGGGTGTGATGAACAATGGGTCTGTGATGAACAATGGGTCTGTGATGAACAATGGGTGTGTGATGAACAATGGGTCTGTGATGAACAATGGGTGTGATGAACAATGGGTGTGATGAACAATGGGTCTGTGATGAACAATGGGTGTGTGATGAACAATGGGTCTGTGATGAACAATAGGTCTGTGATGAACAATGGGTGTGCGATGAACAATGGGTCTGCGATGAACAATGGGTCTGCGATGAACAATGGGTCTGCGATGAACAATGGGTGTGTGATGAACAATGGGTGTGTGATGAACAATGGGTCTGTGATGAACAATGGTCTGTGATGAACAATGGGTGTGATGAACAATGGGTGTGTGATGAACAATGGGTCTGTGATGAACAATGGGTGATGAACAATGGGTGTGATGAACAATGGGTCTGTGATGAACAATGGGTCTGTGATGAACAATGGGTTGTGATGAACAATGGGTCTGTGATGAACAATGGGTGTGTGATGAACAATGGGTGTGTGATGAACAATGGGTCTGTGATGAACAATGGGTCTGTGATGAACAATGGGTGTGTGATGAACAATGGGTCTGTGATGAACAATGGGTGTGATGAACAATGGGTGTGTGATGAACAATGGGTCTGTGATGAACAATGGGTGTGATGAACAATGGGTCTGTGATGAACAATGGGTCTGTGATGAACAATGGGTCTGTGATGAACAATGGGTCTGTGATGAACAATGGGTGTGTGATGAACAATGGGTGTGTGATGAACAATGGGTCTGTGATGAACAATGGTGTGTGATGAACAATGGGTGTGTGATGAACAATGGGTCTGTGATGAACAATGGGTCTGTGATGAACAATGGGTGTGTGATGAACAATGGTGTGTGATGAACAATGGGTCTGTGATGAACAATGGGTCTGTGATGAACAATGGGTGTGTGATGAACAATGGGTCTGTGATGAACAATGGGTCTGTGATGAACAATGGGTGTGTGATGAACAATGGGTGTGTGATGAACAATGGGTCTGTGATGAACAATGGGTCTGTGATGAACAATAGGTGTGTGATGAACAATGGGTGTGTGATGAACAATGGGTCTGTGATGAACAATGGGTGTGTGATGAACAATGGGTCTGTGATGAACAATGGGTGTGTGATGAACAATGGGTGTGTGATGAACAATGGGTCTGTGATGAACAATGGGTGTGATGAACAATGGGTGTGTGATGAACAATGGGTGTGTGATGAACAATGGGTCTGTGATGAACAATAGGTCTGTGATGAACAATGGGTCTGTGATGAACAATGGGTGTGTGATGAACAATGGGTCTGTGATGAACAATGGGTGTGTGATGAACAATGGGTCTGTGACGCACAATGGGTTGTGATGAACAATGGGTCTGTGATGAACAATGGGTGTGTGATGAACAATGGGTCTGTGATGAACAATGGGTCTGTGATGAACAATGGGTCTGTGATGAACAATGGGTGTGTGATGAACAATGGGTCTGTGATGAACAATGGGTGTGTGATGAACAATGGGTCTGTGATGAACAATGGGTCTGTGATGAACAATGGGTCTGTGATGAACAATGGGTGTGTGATGAACAATGGGTGTGTGATGAACAATGGGTCTGTGATGAACAATGGGTCTGTGATGAACAATGGGTGTGTGATGAACAATGGGTGTGTGATGAACAATGGGTCTGTGATGAACAATGGGTGTGTGATGAACAATGGGTCTGTGATGAACAATGGGTGTGATGAACAATGGGTCTGTGATGAACAATGGGTGTGTGATGAACAATGGGTCTGTGATGAACAATGGGTCTGTGATGAACAATGGGTCTGTGATGAACAATGGGTCTGTGATGAACAATGGGTGTGATGAACAATGGGTGTGTGATGAACAATGGGTGTGTGATGAACAATGAGTGTGTGATGAACAATGGGTCTGTGATGAACAATGGGTCTGTGATGAACAATGGGTCTGTGATGAACAATGGGTCTGTGATGAACAATGGGTCTGTGATGAACAATGGGTGTGTGATGAACAATGGGTCTGTGATGAACAATGGGTCTGTGATGAACAATGGGTGTGTGATGAACAATGGGTGTGTGATGAACAATGGGTGTGTGATGAACAATGGGTCTGTGATGAACAATGGGTGTGTGATGAACAATGGGTGTGTGATGAACAATGGGTCTGTGATGAACAATGGGTCTGTGATGAACAATGGGTCTGTGATGAACAATGGGTCTGTGATGAACAATGGGTCTGTGATGAACAATGGGTCTGTGATGAACAATGGGTGTGTGATGAACAATGGGTCTGTGATGAACAATGGGTCTGTGATGAACAATGGGTCTGTGATGAACAATGGGTGTGTGATGAACAATGGGTCTGTGATGAACAATGGGTGTGTGATGAACAATGGGTCTGTGATGAACAATGGGTCTGTGATGAACAATGGGTGTGTGATGAACAATGGGTCTGTGATGAACAATGGGTCTGTGATGAACAATGGGTGTGTGATGAACAATGGGTCTGTGATGAACAATGGGTCTGTGATGAACAATGGGTGTGTGATGAACAATGGGTGTGTGATGAACAATGGGTCTGTGATGAACAATGGGTCTGTGATGAACAATGGGTCTGTGATGAACAATGGGTCTGTGATGAACAATGGGTGTGATGAACAATGGGTGTGTGATGAACAATGGGTGTGTGATGAACAATGGGTCTGTGATGAACAATGGGTCTGTGATGAACAATAGGTGTGTGATGAACAATGGGTGTGTGATGAACAATGGGTCTGTGATGAACAATGGGTGTGTGATGAACAATGGGTCTGTGATGAACAATGGGTCTGTGATGAACAATGGGTGTGTGATGAACAATGGGTCTGTGATGAACAATGGGTCTGTGATGAACAATGGGTCTGTGATGAACAATGGGTGTGTGATGAACAATGGGTGTGTGATGAACAATGGGTCTGTGATGAACAATGGGTGTGTGATGAACAATGGGTGTGTGATGAACAATGGGTCTGTGATGAACAATGGGTCTGTGATGAACAATGGGTGTGTGATGAACAATGGGTCTGTGATGAACAATGGGTGTGTGATGAACAATGGGTCTGTGATGAACAATGGGTGTGTGATGAACAATGGGTCTGTGATGAACAATGGGTCTGTGATGAACAATGGGTCTGTGATGAATAATAGGTCTGTGATGAACAATGGGTCTGTGATGAACAATGGGTGTGTGATGAACAATGGGTCTGTGATGAACAATAGGTCTGTGATGAACAATGGGTCTGTGATGAACAATGGGTGTGTGATGAACAATGGGTTGTGATGAACAATGGGTGTGATGAACAATGGTGTGTGATGAACAATGGGTCTGTGATGAACAATGGGTCTGTGATGAACAATGGGTGTGTGATGAACAATGGGTCTGTGATGAACAATGGGTGTGTGATGAACAATGGGTGTGTGATGAACAATGGGTCTGTGATGAACAATGGGTCTGTGATGAACAATGGGTGTGTGATGAACAATGGGTCTGTGATGAACAATGGGTCTGTGATGAACAATGGGTCTGTGATGAACAATGGGTGTGTGATGAACAATGGGTCTGTGATGAACAATGGGTCTGTGATGAACAATGGGTGTGTGATGAACAATGGGTCTGTGATGAACAATGGGTGTGTGATGAACAATGGGTGTGTGATGAACAATGGGTCTGTGATGAACAATGGGTCTGTGATGAACAATGGGTCTGTGATGAACAATGGGTGTGATGAACAATGGGTGTGTGATGAACAATGGGTGTGTGATGAACAATGGGTCTGTGATGAACAATGGGTGTGTGATGAACAATGGGTGTGTGATGAACAATGGGTGTGCGATGAACAATGGTGTGATGAACAATAGGTCTGTGATGAACAATGGGTCTGTGATGAACAATGGGTCTGTGATGAACAATGGGTCTGTGATGAACAATGGGTCTGTGATGAACAATGGGTCTGTGATGAACAATGGGTCTGTGATGAACAATGGGTGTGTGATGAACAATGGGTCTGTGATGAACAATGGGTGTGATGAACAATGGGTCTGTGATGAACAATGGGTGTGTGATGAACAATGGGTGTGTGATGAACAATGGGTCTGTGATGAACAATGGTGTGTGATGAACAATGGGTCTGAACAATGGTCTGTGATGAACAATGGGTGATGAACAATGGGTCTGTGATGAACAATGGGTGTGATGAACAATAGGTCTGTGATGAACAATGGGTCTGTGATGAACAATGGGTGTGTGATGAACAATGGGTCTGTGATGAACAATGGGTCTGTGATGAACAATGGGTGTGTGATGAACAATGGGTCTGTGATGAACAATGGGTGTGGATGAACAATGGGTCTGTGATGAACAATGGGTGTGATGAACAATGGGTGTGTGATGAACAATGGGTGTGTGATGAACAATGGGTGTGTGATGAACAATGGGTCTGTGATGAACAATGGGTGTGTGATGAACAATGGGTGTGTGATGAACAATGGGTCTGTGATGAACAATGGGTCTGTGATGAACAATGGGTCTGTGATGAACAATGGGTGTGTGATGAACAATGGGTGTGTGATGAACAATGGGTCTGTGATGAACAATGGGTCTGTGATGAACAATGGGTGTGTGATGAACAATGGTGTGCGATGAACAATGGGTCTGTGATGAACAATGGGTCTGTGATGAACAATGGGTGTGTGATGAACAATGGGTCTGTGATGAACAATGGGTGTGTGATGAACAATGGGTGTGTGATGAACAATGGGTGTGATGAACAATGGGTGTGTGATGAACAATGGGTCTGTGATGAACAATGGGTGTGTGATGAACAATGGGTCTGTGATGAACAATGGGTCTGTGATGAACAATGGGTCTGTGATGAACAATGGGTCTGTGATGAACAATGGGTCTGTGATGAACAATGGGTGTGTGATGAACAATGGGTCTGTGATGAACAATGGGTGTGTGATGAACAATGGGTGTGTGATGAACAATGGGTCTGTGATGAACAATGGGTGTGTGATGAACAATGGGTGTGTGATGAACAATGGGTCTGTGATGAACAATGGGTGTGTGATGAACAATGGGTCTGTGATGAACAATGGTGTGTGATGAACAATGGGTCTGTGATGAACAATGGGTGTGTGATGAACAATGGGTCTGTGATGAACAATGGGTCTGTGATGAACAATGGGTCTGTGATGAACAATGGGTCTGTGATGAACAATAGGTCTGTGATGAACAATGGGTCTGTGATGAACAATGGGTCTGTGATGAACAATGGGTGTGTGATGAACAATGGGTGTGTGATGAACAATGGGTCTGTGATGAACAATGGGTGTGTGATGAACAATGGGTGTGTGATGAACAATGGGTCTGTGATGAACAATGGGTGTGTGATGAACAATGGGTCTGTGATGAACAATGGGTCTGTGATGAACAATGAGTCTGTGATGAACAATGGGTCTGTGATGAACAATGGGTCTGTGATGAACAATGGGTGTGTGATGAACAATGGGTCTGTGATGAACAATGGGTCTGTGATGAACAATGGGTCTGTGATGAACAATGGGTCTGTGATGAACAATGGGTGTGATGAACAATGGGTCTGTGATGAACAATGGGTGTGTGATGAACAATGGGTCTGTGATGAACAATGGGTGTGTGATGAACAATGGGTCTGTGATGAACAATGGGTGTGTGATGAACAATGGGTCTGTGATGAATAATAGGTCTGTGATGAACAATGGGTCTGTGATGAACAATGGGTCTGTGATGAACAATGGGTGTGATGAACAATGGGTGTGTGATGAACAATGGGTGTGTGATGAACAATGGGTCTGTGATGAACAATGGGTGTGTGATGAACAATGGGTGTGATGAACAATGGGTGTGTGATGAACAATGGGTGTGTGATGAACAATGGGTCTGTGATGAACAATGGGTCTGTGATGAACAATGGGTGTGTGATGAACAATGGGTCTGTGATGAACAATGGGTGTGTGATGAACAATGGGTCTGTGATGAACAATGGGTGTGTGATGAACAATGGGTGTGTGATGAACAATGGGTCTGTGATGAACAATGGGTGTGTGATGAACAATGGGTCTGTGATGAACAATGGGTGTGTGATGAACAATGGGTGTGTGATGAACAATGGGTCTGTGATGAACAATGGTCTGTGATGAACAATGGGTCTGTGATGAACAATGGGTCTGTGATGAACAATGGGTGTGTGATGAACAATGGGTCTGTGATGAACAATGGGTGTGTGATGAACAATGGGTGTGTGATGAACAATGGGTGTGTGATGAACAATGGGTGTGTGATGAACAATGGGTCTGTGATGGACAATAGGTGTGTGATGAACAATGGGTGTGTGATGAACAATGGGTGTGTGATGAACAATGGGTCTGCGATGGACAATGGGTCTGTGATGAACAATGGTGTGTGATGAACAATGGGTCTGTGATGAACAATGGGTGTGTGATGAACAATGGGTCTGTGATGGACAATGGGTGTGCGATGAACAATGGGTGTGTGATGAACAATGGGTCTGTGATGAACAATGGGTCTGTGATGAACAATAGGTCTGTGATGAACAATGGGTCTGTGATGAACAATGGGTCTGTGATGAACAATGGGTGTGTGATGAACAATGGGTCTGTGATGAACAATGGGTCTGTGATGAACAATGGGTCTGTGATGAACAATGGGTCTGTGATGAACAATGGGTGTGTGATGAACAATGGGTCTGTGATGAACAATGGGTGTGTGATGAACAATGGGTGTGTGATGAACAATGGGTCTGTGATGAACAATGGGTCTGTGATGAACAATGGGTGTGTGATGAACAATGGGTCTGTGATGAACAATAGGTCTGTGATGAACAATGGGTGTGTGATGAACAATGGGTCTGTGATGAACAATAGGTCTGTGATGAACAATGGGTCTGTGATGAACAATGGGTGTGTGATGAACAATGGGTCTGTGATGAACAATGGGTCTGTGATGAACAATGGGTGTGTGATGAACAATGGGTCTGCGATGGACAATGGGTGTGCGATGAACAATGGGTGTGCGATAAACAATGGGTGTGCGATGAACAATGGGTGTGCGATGAACAATGGGTGTGATGAACAATAGGTCTGTGATGAACAATGGGTCTGTGATGAACAATAGGTCTGTGATGAACAATGGGTCTGTGATGAACAATGGGTGTGTGATGAACAATGGGTCTGTGATGAACAATAGGTCTGTGATGAACAATGGGTCTGTGATGAACAATGGGTCTGTGATGAACAATGGGTCTGTGATGAACAATAGGTCTGTGATGAACAATGGGTGTGCGATGAACAATGGGTGTGTGATGAACAATGGGTGTGTGATGAACAATGGGTGTGTGATGAACAATGGTGTGTGATGAACAATGGGTGTGATGAACAATGGGTCTGTGATGAACAATGGGTCTGTGATGAACAATGGTGTGATGAACAATGGGTGTGATGAACAATGGGTGTGTGATGAACAATGGGTCTGTGATGAACAATGGTCTGTGATGAACAATGGGTCTGTGATGAACAATGGGTGTGTGATGAACAATGGGTCTGTGATGAACAATGGGTGTGTGATGAACAATGGGTCTGTGATGAACAATGGGTCTGTGATGAACAATGGGTGTGTGATGAACAATGGGTGTGTGATGAACAATGGGTGTGTGATGAACAATGGGTCTGTGATGAACAATGGGTCTGTGATGAACAATGGGTCTGTGATGAACAATGGGTGTGTGATGAACAATGGGTGTGTGATGAACAATGGGTCTGTGATGAACAATGGGTCTGTGATGAACAATGGGTGTGTGATGAACAATGGGTGTGATGAACAATGGGTGTGTGATGAACAATGGGTCTGTGATGAACAATGGGTGTGTGATGAACAATGGGTCTGTGATGAACAATGGGTCTGTGATGAACAATGGGTGTGTGATGAACAATGGGTCTGTGATGAACAATGGGTGTGTGATGAACAATGGGTCTGTGATGAACAATGGGTCTGTGATGAACAATGGGTGTGTGATGAACAATGGGTGTGTGATGAACAATGGGTGTGTGATGAACAATGGGTCTGTGATGAACAATGGGTCTGTGATGAACAATGGGTGTGTGATGAACAATGGGTCTGTGATGAACAATGGGTCTGTGATGAACAATGGGTGTGTGATGAACAATGGGTGTGTGATGAACAATGGGTCTGTGATGAACAATGGTCTGTGATGAACAATGGGTCTGTGATGAACAATGGGTGTGTGATGAACAATGGGTGTGATGAACAATGGGTCTGTGATGAACAATGGGTGTGTGATGAACAATGGGTCTGTGATGAACAATGGGTGTGATGAACAATGGGTGTGATGAACAATGGGTCTGTGATGAATAATAGGTCTGTGATGAACAATGGGTCTGTGATGAACAATGGGTGTGTGATGAACAATGGGTCTGTGATGAATAATAGGTCTGTGATGAACAATGGGTGTGATGAACAATGGGTGTGTGAACAATGGGTCTGTGATGAACAATGGTGTGATGAACAATGGTCTGTGATGAACAATGGTCTGTGATGAACAATGGGTGTGTGATGAACAATGGTGTGTGATGAACAATGGGTCTGTGATGAACAATGGGTCTGTGATGAACAATGGGTGTGTGATGAACAATGGGTCTGTGATGAACAATGGGTCTGTGATGAACAATGGGTGTGTGATGAACAATGGGTCTGTGATGAACAATGGGTGTGTGATGAACAATGGGTGTGTGATGAACAATGGGTCTGTGATGAACAATGGGTCTGTGATGAACAATGAGTGTGTGATGAACAATGGGTGTGTGATGAACAATGGGTGTGTGATGAACAATGGGTCTGTGATGAACAATGGGTGTGTGATGAACAATGGGTCTGTGATGAACAATGGGTGTGTGATGAACAATGGGTCTGTGATGAACAATGGGTGTGTGATGAACAATGGGTGTGATGAACAATAGGTCTGTGATGAACAATGGGTGTGTGATGAACAATGGGTCTGTGATGAACAATGGGTCTGTGATGAACAATGGGTGTGTGATGAACAATGGGTGTGTGATGAACAATGGGTTGTGATGAACAATGGGTCTGTGATGAACAATGGGTGTGTGATGAACAATGGGTGGTGATGAACAATGGGTGTGATGAACAATGGGTCTGTGATGAACAATGGGTGTGGATGAACAATGGGTCTGTGATGAACAATGGGTCTGTGATGAACAATGGGTCTGTGATGAACAATGGGTGTGTGATGAACAATGGGTCTGTGATGAACAATGGGTGTGTGATGAACAATGGGTCTGTGATGAACAATGGGTGTGTGATGAACAATGGGTCTGTGATGAACAATGGGTGTGTGATGAACAATGGGTGTGTGATGAACAATGGGTCTGTGATGAACAATGGGTGTGTGATGAACAATGGGTCTGTGATGAACAATGGGTCTGTGATGAACAATGGGTGTGTGATGAACAATGGGTGTGTGATGAACAATGGGTGTGTGATGAACAATGGGTGTGTGATGAACAATGGGTCTGTGATGAACAATGGGTGTGTGATGAACAATGGGTCTGTGATGAACAATGGGTGTGTGATGAACAATGGGTCTGTGATGAACAATAGGTCTGTGATGAACAATGGGTGTGTGATGAACAATGGGTCTGTGATGAACAATGGGTGTGTGATGAACAATGGGTCTGTGATGAACAATGGGTCTGTGATGAACAATGGGTGTGTGATGAACAATGGGTCTGTGATGAACAATGGGTCTGTGATGAACAATGGGTGTGTGATGAACAATGGGTCTGTGATGAACAATGGGTGTGTGATGAACAATGGGTCTGTGATGAACAATGGGTCTGTGATGAACAATGGGTGTGTGATGAACAATGGGTCTGTGATGAACAATGGGTCTGTGATGAACAATGGGTGTGTGATGAACAATGGGTCTGTGATGAACAATGGGTGTGTGATGAACAATGGGTCTGTGATGAACAATGGGTGTGTGATGAACAATGGGTCTGTGATGAACAATGGGTGTGTGATGAACAATGGGTGTGTGATGAACAATGGGTCTGTGATGGACAATGGGTTGTGATGAACAATGGTGTGATGAACAATGGGTGTGTGATGAACAATGGGTGTGTGATGAACAATGGGTCTGTGATGAACAATGGGTGTGGATGAACAATGGGTCTGTGATGAACAATGGGTGTGTGATGAACAATGGGTCTGTGATGAACAATGGGTCTGTGATGAACAATGGGTCTGTGATGAACAATGGGTCTGTGATGAACAATGGGTGTGTGATGAACAATGGGTGTGTGATGAACAATGGGTGTGTGATGAACAATGGGTCTGTGATGAACAATGGGTCTGTGATGAACAATGGGTGGATGAACAATGGGTGATGAACAATGGGTCTGTGATGAACAATGGGTCTGTGATGAACAATGGGTCTGTGATGAACAATGGGTGTGTGATGGACAATGGGTCTGTGATGAACAATGGCTCTGTGATGAACAATGGGTCTGTGATGAACAATGGGTGTGATGAACAATGGGTGTGTGATGAACAATGGGTGTGCGATGAACAATGGGTGTGCGATGAACAATGGGTCTGCGATGAACAATGGGTCTGCGATGAACAATGGGTGTGCGATGAACAATGGGTGTGTGATGAACAATGGGTCTGTGATGAACAATGGGTCTGTGATGAACAATGGGTGTGTGATGAACAATGGGTCTGTGATGAACAATGGGTGTGTGATGAACAATGGGTGTGTGATGAACAATGGGTGTGTGATGAACAATGGGTCTGTGATGAACAATGGGTGTGTGATGAACAATGGGTGTGTGATGAACAATGGGTGTGTGATGAACAATGGGTCTGTGATGAACAATGGGTGTGTGATGAACAATGGGTGTGTGATGAACAATGGGTGTGTGATGAACAATGGGTCTGTGATGAACAATGGGTCTGTGATGAACAATGGGTCTGTGATGAACAATGGGTGTGATGAACAATGGGTGTGTGATGAACAATGGGTGTGTGATGAACAATGGGTCTGTGATGAACAATGGGTGTGTGATGAACAATGGGTGTGTGATGAACAATGGGTGTGTGATGAACAATGGGTCTGTGATGAACAATGGGTGTGTGATGAACAATGGGTCTGTGATGAATAATAGGTCTGTGATGAACAATGGGTGTGTGATGAACAATGGGTCTGTGATGAACAATGGGTGTGTGATGAACAATGGGTGTGTGATGAACAATGGGTCTGTGATGAACAATGGGTCTGTGATGAACAATGGGTCTGTGATGAACAATGGGTGTGATGAACAATGGGTGTGTGATGAACAATGGGTCTGTGATGAACAATGGGTGTGTGATGAACAATGGGTCTGTGATGAACAATGGGTCTGTGATGAACAATGGGTCTGTGATGAACAATGGGTCTGTGATGAACAATGGGTGTGTGATGAACAATGGGTCTGTGATGAACAATGGGTCTGTGATGAACAATGGGTCTGTGATGAACAATGGGTCTGTGATGAACAATGGGTGTGATGAACAATGGGTCTGTGATGAACAATGGGTGTGTGATGAACAATGGGTGTGTGATGAACAATGGGTGTGTGATGAACAATGGGTCTGTGATGAACAATGGGTCTGTGATGAACAATGGGTGTGTGATGAACAATGGGTGTGTGATGAACAATGGGTGTGTGATGAACAATGGGTGTGTGATGAACAATGGGTCTGTGATGAACAATGGGTGTGATGAACAATGGGTGTGTGATGAACAATGGGTCTGTGATGAATAATAGGTGTGTGATGAACAATGGGTGTGTGATGAACAATGGGTGTGTGATGAACAATGGGTGTGTGATGAACAATGGGTGTGTGATGAACAATGGGTGATGAACAATGGGTGTGATGAACAATGGGTCTGTGATGAACAATGGGTGTGTGATGAACAATGGGTGTGATGAACAATGGGTCTGTGATGAACAATGGGTCTGTGATGAACAATGGGTCTGTGATGAACAATGGGTCTGTGATGAACAATGGGTGTGTGATGAACAATGGGTGTGTGATGAACAATGGGTGTGATGAACAATGGGTCTGTGATGAACAATGGGTCTGTGATGAACAATGGGTCTGTGATGAACAATGGGTGTGTGATGAACAATGGGTGTGTGATGAACAATGGGTCTGTGATGAACAATGGGTCTGTGATGAATAATAGGTCTGTGATGAACAATGGGTGTGTGATGAACAATGGGTGTGTGATGAACAATGGGTGTGTGATGAACAATGGGTGTGTGATGAACAATGGGTGTGTGATGAACAATGGGTCTGTGATGAACAATGGGTCTGTGATGAACAATGGGTGTGTGATGAACAATGGGTCTGTGATGAACAATGGGTCTGTGATGAACAATGGGTCTGTGATGAACAATGGGTGTGTGATGAACAATGGGTGTGTGATGAACAATGGGTGTGTGATGGACAATGGGTGTGTGATGAACAATGGGTGTGTGATGAACAATGGGTGTGTGATGAACAATGGGTCTGTGATGAACAATGGGTGTGTGATGGACAATGGGTGTGTGATGAACAATGGGTGTGTGATGAACAATGGGTCTGTGATGAACAATGGGTGTGTGATGAACAATGGGTGTGTGATGAACAATGGGTCTGTGATGAACAATGGGTGTGTGATGAACAATGGGTGTGTGATGAACAATGGGTGTGTGATGAACAATGGGTCTGTGATGAACAATGGGTGTGTGATGAACAATGGGTCTGTGATGAATAATAGGTCTGTGATGAACAATGGGTCTGTGATGAACAATGGGTCTGTGATGAATAATAGGTCTGTGATGAACAATGGGTGTGTGATGAACAATGGGTCTGTGATGAACAATGGGTCTGTGATGAACAATGGGTCTGTGATGAACAATGGGTCTGTGATGAACAATGGGTGTGTGATGAACAATGGGTCTGTGATGAACAATGGGTGTGTGATGAACAATGGGTGTGTGATGAACAATGGGTGTGTGATGAACAATGGGTCTGTGATGAACAATGGGTGTGTGATGTAGTTTAACACCCTTCTCTGCTCTTCCATTCGAGCAGTTACCCACCCTTGACTTTAGAGTAGAGACTGTGTCTGTCCCACGGCCACTTCAATTAAATAAATCAAAAGTAAGCAGAAGAGGAGTCGTACACAATAACCTTATACAAGTTAACACAATTATTTCAGCAGTGCAACAAAATAGGTCTATTAAATGTGGTCTCCTAAATATTCGATCTCTGTCATCTAAAGCTGTGTTACTGAATGATTTAATATCAGATAATCACATTGATTTATGTTGCCTAACTGAAACCTGGCTGAGCCATGAAGAATATGTCTGCCTGAATGAATCGACTCCTCCAAGTCATATTAATACTCACATTCCTCGAGGCACCGGTCGAGGAGGTGGAGTAGCAGCCATCTTTGAATCGAGCTACATTAATCCTCAACCTAAATTACACTACACCTCATTTGAAAGCCTTGTTCTTAGTCTTTCACATCCAACCTGGAAAACACTACAGCCAATTCGATTTGTGATTCTGTACCGGCCACCAGGTCCATATTCAGAGTTTATATCTGAATTCTCAGAATTTATATCAAGTTTGGTTCTTAAAACCGATAAAGTTATTATTGTTGGAGATTTTAATATTTATGTGGATGTTGATAATGATTGCCTTAGTGCTGCATTCATCTCCTTGTTGGACTCGATTGGCTTCTGTCAGAGAGTACAGAAACCCAATCACAGCTTTGGCCACACGCTTGATCTTGTTCTTACTTATGGCGTTGACATTGAGCATTTGAACGTCTTCCCACAGAATCCTCTTCTGTCAGACCACAACCTCATAACTTTTGAATTTATACTACCGGAGTGTACTCCGTTAGTCAAAAGTTTCTACACTAGATGTCTAACTGATAGTGCTGTAGCTAAATTTAAAGAAGCGATTCCTTCTGTATTTGATTCGATACCACGTCTCAATATAACAGAGGACTCCTGGTCTAACTTTAGTCCGTCCCAGATTGATCATCTTGTTGACAGTGCCATAGGCTCTCTGAGAATGACACTGGACTCGATAGCCCTCTGAAGAAGAAGACAGTGAGGAAGAGGAGGTTTGCTCCTGGTATAACCCTCAGACCCGCAAACTGAAGCAACGTCACGAAAGCTTGAACGCATATGGCGTTCAACTAATCTCAAGAATCCGCTTAGTTTGGCGAGATAGTCTTAAAACATATAAGAAGGCCTCCGTAATGCCAGAGCAGCCTATTACTCATCAATAATAGAAAAATAAAACAACCCCAGGTTTCTCTTCAGCACTGTAGCCAGGCTGACAGAGAGTCACAGCTCTGTGGAGCCGAGCATTCCTATAAACCTTAGTGGTAATGACTTTATGAACTTTAATGAAAAGATTTTAACTATTAGGGACAAGATTAATAATCTCTTGCCCATAACCAGTGCCAATCTGTTCTCAAGTGGAATGGCCTTGGAAACCGCTGTATGCCCTGGTGAATATTTGGAGGATTTTCTCCTATCAACCGTGACCAATTATTTTCAACGGTTTCTACTTGAACACGCCTACCTGTCTCTTGGACCCCATCCCGACGAGGCTGCTTAAAGACGTTTTGCCTTTAATTGGCGGCTCTATTAGATATTATCAATGTGTCTCTGCTAACAGGCCACGCCACACTCCTTCAAGGTGGCTGTTATTAAACCTCTCCTGAAGAAGCCCACTCTGGATCCAGAGGTATTGGCTAACTACAGACCGATCTCTAACCTCCTTCCTCTCCAAGATCCTTGAGAAAGTGGTCGCAAATCAGTTGTGCGACTTTCTACATCATAATAGTTTATTTGAGAAATTTCAATCAGGATTTAGAAAACACCACAGCACCGAGACGGCACTGGTGAAAATTACAAATGACCTCTTAATGGCAGCAGATAAAGGACTCCTCTCTGTCCTGGTCTTGTTAGACCTTAGTGCTGCATTCGACACCATTGACCATGACATCTTGTTACAGAGACTGGAGCAGTCGATTGGCATTTCAGGCACGGCAATAATTTGGTTTAAATCCTATTTATCAGATCGATCTCAGTTTGTATTTGTAAACGATGACGCCTCGATAACCACCAACGTTAATCACGGAGTTCCACAAGGTTCTGTGCTTGGACCAATTTTATTTACCTTATACATGCTTCCTTTGGGCAATATTATCAGGAAACACTCCATAAACTTTCATTGTTATGCAGATGACACTCAACTATATTTATCGATAAAACCAGAGGAGAGCAACCAACTCTGTAAATTCAAGCATGTCTTAAAGACATAAAAACATGGATGACCTGCAACTTCTTCATGTTAAACTCAGACAAAACCGAAGTAATTTTAATCGCCCTGAGCACCTCAGAGATCAATTATCTGGTGATGTGGATTCTGTAGACGGCATTGCCCTGGCATCCAACACCACTGTAAAGAATCTTGGCGTTATCTTTGATCGACTTGTCCTTTAACTCCCACGTAAAGCAAATCTCAAGGACTGCATTCTTTCATCTACGTAATATTTCAAAATCAGGCACATCTTGTCTCAAAAGATGCAGAAAAATTGGTTCACGCGTCTTACTTGAGACTGGATTACTGCAACTCCTTATTAGCAGGCTGCTCTAATAAATCTCTTAGGTCCCTCCAGTTGATCCAGAATGCTGCAGCTCGTGTTCTCACTAAAACTAAGAAAGAGATCACATCACTCCTGCACTAGCTGCTCTGCACTGGCTCCCAGTAAAATCAAGAATCACTTTTAAAATTCTTCTCTTAACCTACAAAGCCTTGATTGGTGATGCTCCATCATATCTTAAGGAGCTTGTCGTACCATATTGCCCCACTAGAGAGCTACGCTCACTAAATGCGGACTACTTGTAGTTCCTAGAGTCTTAAAAGTAGAATGGGCCAGAGCCTTTAGTTATCAAGCTCCTCTTTTATGGAACCAGCTTCCAATTTCAGTCCGGGAGGCAGACACAGTCACCTCGTTTAAGAGTAGACTTAAGACCTTCCTCTTTGACAGAGCTTATAGTTAGGGCTGAATCAGGTTTGCCCTGGTCCAGCCCTTGATATGCTGCTATAGGCTTATAGCTGCCGGGGACGTTTTAGGATGCACTGAGTACCTATCTCCTCTTTTTCTCTCCTTAAGGATGAATTTTCATCTCTCAATCACACGTTACTAACTCTGCTTTCTCCCGAAGTCCTTTTGACTTTCGTCTCATGGGGTCATCGGACCCTATGAGACGGCATAGATCCTATCTGCCTGATGGATCGTCTGGGTCGTGGAATTCCTGCTCATGACTACGCCACTGTCCTGTTGAGACTCCGCCCCTCCTCCCCACCGCCATCTGCCTGATGGATCGTGGAGGTCTCCATCGTGGAATATGCCTACTATGAACTATTCATACACTCTGTCATATTCATTGAATGTATTTTAACTCTAAATCTGTCCTTCTGTACACATTACATCTATTGCATCTGTCCATCCTAGGAGAGGGATCCTCCTCTGTTGCTCTCCTCCAGGTTTCTTCCCTTTTTTTTTTTTTTTTTCCCCCTGAAGGGTTATTTGGGAGTTTTTCCTGGTCCGATGTGAGGTTTTGGGGCAGGGATGTCTATGTGTACAGATTGTAAAGCACTCCGAGACAAATTTGTAATTTGTGAAATTGGGCTATACAAATAAACTGAATTGAATTGAATTGAATTGATGAACAATGGGTCTGTGATGAACAATAGGTCTGTGATGAACAATGGGTGTGTGATGAACAATGGGTCTGTGATGAACAATGGGTCTGTGATGAACAATGGGTCTGTGATGAACAATGGGTGTGTGATGAACAATGGGTCTGTGATTAACAATGGGTCTGTGATGAACAATGGGTGTGTGATGAACAATGGGTCTGTGATGAACAATGGGTGTGTGATGAACAATGGGTGTGTGATGAACAATGGGTCTGTGATGGACAATGGGTGTGTGATGAACAATGGGTGTGTGATGAACAATGGGTGTGTGATGAACAATGGGTCTGTGATGAACAATAGGTCTGTGATGAACAATAGGTCTGTGATGAACAATGGGTCTGTGATGAACAATGGGTCTGTGATGAACAATGGGTCTGTGATGAACAATAGGTCTGTGATGAACAATGGGTCTGTGATGAACAATGGGTCTGTGATGAACAATGGGTGTGTGATGAACAATGGGTGTGTGATGAACAATGGGTGTGTGATGAACAATGGGTCTGTGATGAACAATGGGTCTGTGATGAACAATGGGTCTGTGATGAACAATGGGTGTGATGAACAATGGGTGTGTGATGAACAATGGGTGTGATGAACAATGGGTGTGATGAACAATGGGTCTGTGATGAACAATGGGTCTGTGATGAACAATGGGTCTGTGATGAACAATGGGTCTGTGATGAACAATGGGTCTGTGATGAACAATGGGTGTGTGATGAACAATGGGTCTGTGATGAACAATGGGTGTGTGATGAACAATGGGTGTGTGATGAACAATGGGTCTGTGATGAACAATGGGTGTGATGAACAATGGGTGTGTGATGAACAATGGGTCTGTGATGAACAATGGGTCTGTGATGAACAATGGGTGTGTGATGAACAATGGGTCTGTGATGAACAATGGGTGTGTGATGAACAATGGGTCTGTGATGAACAATGGGTGTGTGATGAACAATGGGTCTGTGATGAACAATGGGTCTGTGATGAACAATGGGTGTGTGATGAACAATGGGTCTGTGATGAACAATGGGTCTGTGATGAACAATGGGTCTGTGATGAACAATGGGTCTGTGATGAACAATGGGTGTGTGATGAACAATGGGTCTGTGATGAACAATGGGTGTGATGAACAATGGGTCTGTGATGAACAATAGGTCTGTGATGAACAATGGGTCTGTGATGAACAATGGGTCTGTGATGAACAATGGGTCTGTGATGAACAATGGGTGTGATGAACAATGGTGATGAACAATGGGTGTGATGAACAATGGGTCTGTGATGAACAATGGGTCTGTGATGAACAATGGGTCTGTGATGAACAATGGGTCTGTGATGAACAATGGGTCTGTGATGAACAATGGGTCTGTGATGAACAATGGGTGCGATGAACAATGGGTCTGTGATGAACAATGGGTGTGTGATGAACAATGGGTGTGTGATGAACAATGGGTGTGTGATGAACAATGGGTCTGTGATGAACAATGGGTGTGTGATGAACAATGGTGTGTGATGAACAATGGGTGTGATGAACAATGGGTCTGTGATGAACAATGGGTGTGTGATGAACAATGGGTGTGTGATGAACAATGGGTGTGTGATGAACAATGGGTCTGTGATGAACAATGGGTCTGTGATGAACAATGGGTGTGTGATGAACAATGGGTCTGTGATGAACAATGGGTGTGTGATGAACAATGGGTGTGTGATGAACAATGGGTCTGTGATGAACAATGGGTGTGTGATGAACAATGGGTGTGTGAACAATGGGTCTGTGATGAACAATGGGTGTGTGATGAACAATGGGTCTGTGATGAACAATAGGTCTGTGATGAACAATGGGTGTGTGATGAACAATGGGTCTGTGATGAACAATGGGTCTGTGATGAACAATGGGTGTGTGATGAACAATGGGTCTGTGATGAACAATGGGTGTGTGATGAACAATGGGTCTGTGATGAACAATGGGTGTGTGATGAACAATGGGTGTGATGAACAATGGGTCTGTGATGAACAATGGGTGTGTGATGAACAATGGGTTGTGATGAACAATGGGTGTGTGATGAACAATGGGTCTGTGATGAACAATGGGTGTGTGATGAACAATGGGTCTGTGATGAACAATGGGTGTGTGATGAACAATGGGTCTGTGATGAACAATGGGTGTGTGATGAACAATGGGTGTGTGATGAACAATGGGTCTGTGATGAACAATGGGTGTGTGATGAACAATGGGTCTGTGATGAACAATGGGTGTGTGATGAACAATGGGTGTGTGATGAACAATGGGTGTGTGATGAACAATGGGTGTGTGATGAACAATGGGTCTGTGATGAACAATGGGTCTGTGATGAACAATGGGTGTGTGATGAACAATGGGTGTGTGATGAACAATGGTCTGTGATGAACAATGGGTGTGTGATGAACAATGGTCTGTGATGAACAATGGGTGTGTGATGAACAATGGGTGTGTGATGAACAATGGGTCTGTGATGAACAATGGGTGTGTGATGAACAATGGGTCTGTGATGAACAATGGGTGTGTGATGAACAATGGGTGTGTGATGAACAATGGGTCTGTGATGAACAATGGGTGTGTGATGAACAATGGGTGTGTGATGAACAATGGGTCTGTGATGAACAATGGGTGTGTGATGAACAATGGGTGTGTGATGAACAATGGGTGTGTGATGAACAATGGGTGTGTGATGAACAATGGGTCTGTGATGAACAATGGGTCTGTGATGAACAATGGGTGTGTGATGAACAATGGGTCTGTGATGAACAATGGGTGTGTGATGAACAATGGGTCTGTGATGAACAATGGGTCTGTGATGAACAATGGGTGTGTGATGAACAATGGGTCTGTGATGAACAATGGGTGTGTGATGAACAATGGGTCTGTGATGAACAATGGGTCTGTGATGAACAATGGGTGTGTGATGAACAATGGGTCTGTGATGAACAATGGGTGTGTGATGAACAATGGGTCTGTGATGAACAATGGGTGTGTGATGAACAATGGGTCTGTGATGAACAATGGGTGTGTGATGAACAATGGGTCTGTGATGAACAATGGGTCTGTGATGAACAATGGGTGTGTGATGAACAATGGGTCTGTGATGAACAATGGGTCTGTGATGAACAATGGGTCTGTGATGAACAATGGGTCTGTGATGAACAATGGGTCTGTGATGAACAATGGGTCTGTGATGAACAATGGGTGTGTGATGAACAATGAGTCTGTGATGAACAATGGGTGTGTGATGAACAATGGGTCTGTGATGAACAATGGGTCTGTGATGGACAATGGGTCTGTGATGGACAATGGGTCTGTGATGAACAATGAGTCTGTGATGAACAATGGGTCTGTGATGAACAATGGGTCTGTGATGAACAATGGGTCTGTGATGAACAATGGGTCTGTGATGAACAATGGGTCTGTGATGAACAATGGGTCTGTGATGGACAATGGGTCTGTGATGAACAATGAGTCTGTGATGAACAATGGGTCTGTGATGGACAATGGGTCTGTGATGAACAATGGGTCTGTGATGAACAATGGGTCTGTGATGGACAATGGGTCTGTGATGAACAATGAGTCTGTGATGAACAATGAGTCTGTGATGAACAATGGGTCTGTGATGGACAATGGGTGTGTGATGAACAATGGGTCTGTGATGAACAATGGGTCTGTGATGAACAATGGGTCTGTGATGAACAATGGGTCTGTGATGAACAATGGGTGTGTGATGAACAATGGGTCTGTGATGAACAATGGGTGTGTGATGAACAATGGGTGTGTGATGAACAATGGGTGTGTGATGAACAATGGTCTGCGATGGACAATGGGTGTGCGATGAACAATGGGTGTGTGATGAACAATGGGTCTGTGAGCCAATGGGGTGATGAACAATGGGTTGTGATGAACAATGGGTCTCGTGATGAACAATGGGTGTGTGATGAACAATGGGAGAGATACCAACATATTTAGTTGTATAGATATATATATATAAATACCAATATGCTCATTACGTGCCAGTTGTTGTTGTTGTTTACTCCTTTTCAGGCTACAACATGCTCGTTACCAAAATGTAAAAGGACGATAAGAATGAGAAATGTTTTTAAATGTCGACGTGAAGTAAAATAAAAAGTCTCTTTTGAATCCGTTGATAGTTTTTAAAGGCCGACGCCCACAGGCACAAAGAGGGTTCTTAAAACAACCCCCCCCCCCCCCCCGATTCGTGAGGCTCTGGCTCCAGACGGTGGTTCTTTCACCGGTCGCCTGAGACCCGGACGACGCGGCTCTGTTCATGGGAGAACCCGTCTGGGGCCAGAGCCCCGCTGACCCCTCATGAGGCTATAGAGCCGGCTGAACCCACTCCTCAGCTGGCTGCTGGCGACCGGCTGAGGATTAAGTGGCCAGACTGATCTGCGGTCAGTTGACTTTGGCGTCTCCGGCTCCGGGGAGTTTTCCAGGAAGGAGCTGGCAGGGAGAGGAGGCTTGGCGGGAATCTGTGTGTCCTTCTCTTCCAACACCTGGATGAACCAGAGCTGCACACACACACACACACACACAGGAGAGCACTGCTGACTCATCCCCTCGACTTCCTCACGGCGTGTTGGAGATCTGGACCACGGCGCTGCTGGTAAATCAAACACGGCAGGCCTGGAACCCGCCATCAGAATTTAAGGGCCCGAATACAACATGGCCGCCCCCTCTTGGCCCATCTAGCCGTCTGTAGGGCAGGAGACGCCCACTCCTCCCTCACAACGGGTTCTCATGCATGTGACGTGTGACGTGTCGTGGATGGTAGACAAGACACACAAACACACACACAAACTGTAAAGCCATGTGGTGCTGTCCACATAGAGAAGGAAAGTTATTTTATTGTTATTTGAAATAATATATATTATTTATATGTATTATATAATAAATATATATATATATTATCTATATATATTATATGAATCAATAATATATTATTTATATAATATATATTATTTATAAATAAGATATATTAAATATATACATAAAATATATATTGCACATATATATATATAAATAAAATATATTATATAAATAATCTATATTATTTATATATATATATATATATAGAAATAAAATATATTATTTATATATATCACATAATTCCAAATGGTTGGTTCCACCTTCGTGTCAAAAATAAATTCTGTGGGATAAAAAATATTTTTAAAGAATCAAAAGAGAAATATGATGTTGTCTTGCTGTTGTAAAGAAAAACCTGATGTGGATGCCAAAAAGAAAAGAAAATAATAATACTGTCTGAAAATCTATTTTTCCTCTCTAATAAATTGTACCATCACATGATTTTATATCCGCATGAATCTAAATTACCACATGAGACCGTAAAAGTGACGCTAATTCCTGATAACACTGTGAATAAAACTGCAGTAAACTCTGCTTATTGTTGGAGATTTATGGTTTTGAACCCGTCCGTACGGTAGCAGAACCCTGCTGAGCCTCCAGACTAACGAGCTGCCTGCTGGACGGCTGCCAGCTGAGAAACCTTTTCATCGCGCCGTGACCACTTCCTGCATGGGAAGAAGACGGAGGAGGGCATCGAACACGTGAGCCCCGACGCAGCGACCGGCTGAATGGATTCAATTCAGCCCAATAACACTAAAACAACACCGAGCACCCTGTTTTCATATCCAGAGCCCACCCTTCACTTGGAGGGCTTATTAACCATGATTACAACTGTACTGCGTGTGTGTGTGTGTGTGTGTGTGTGTGTGTGTGTGTGTGTGTGTGTGGGGCCGACTGTGTGTTCAGCTCCATCAACCAGAAGATGGTTGGCATTATGAATGAGGGTAAAAATCACACAAAGCACCGTGTGTGAGAGAAAAGCCACAAAAATCTGATTATTCACCTGCGTGCCTCACGTAGGAAGACACACACTCTCACACAAGTCTAACACGCTAAATAAACGTGAGACGGAAGGGTTTGACCATCTGATATAAATATATATTCAACAAGAAATATATATATATGTATATTAAAAAACATATTTATCTATATTTTTTATTATATACACTACCGTTCAAAAGTTTGGGATCACCCAGACAATTTCGTGTTTTCCATGAAAACTCACACTTTTATTTATCAAATGAGTTGCAAAATGTATAGAAAATATAGTCAAGACATTGACAAGGTTAGAAATAATGATTTGAATTTTAAGTATTAATTTTTTTCTTCAAACTTTGCTTTCGTCAAAGAATGCTCCTTTTGCAGCAATGACAGCATTGCAGACCTTTGTCATTCTAGCTGTTAATTTGTTGAGGTAATCTGTTGAAATGTCACCCCACGCTTCCTGAAGCACCTCCACAGGTTGGATTGGCTTGATGGGCACTTCTTGAGGACCATACGGTCAAGCTGCTCCCACAACAGCTCAATGGGGTTGAGATCTGGTGACTGGCCACTCCATTACAGACAGCAAGCTGCCTGCTTCTTCCCTCAAGAGTTCTTCACAATGTGGAGGTGTGCTTTGGGTCATTGTCCTGTTGGAGGAGGACATTGGCTCCAATCAAGCGCTGCCCACAGGGTATGGCATGGCGTTGCAAAATGGAGTGATAGCCTTCCTTATTTAAAATCCCTTTTACCTGGTACAAATCTCCCACTTTACCAGCACCAAAGCAGCCCCAGACCATCACATGACCTCCACCATGCTTGACTGATGGTGTCAGGCACTCTTCCAGCATCTTTTCACCTGTTCTGCCTCACAAATGTTCTTCTGTGTGATCCAAACACCTCAAACTTGGATTCATCTGTCCAGAACACCTTTTTCCAATCTTCCTCTGTCCAATGCCTGTGTTCTTTTGCCCATACCAATCTTTTCTTTTGATTGGCCAGTCTCAGATATGGCTTTTCTTTGCCACTCTGCCTAGAAGGCCAGCATCCCGGAGTCGCCTCTTCACTGTCGACGTTGACACTGGCGTTTTGCGGGTACCATTTAAAGAAGCTGCCAGTTGAGGACCTGTGAGGCGTCTATTTCTCAAACTAGAGACTCTAATGTACTTGTCTTCTTGCTGAGTTGTGCACCGGGGCCTCCCACTTCTCTTTCTGCTCTGGTTAGAGCCCGTTTGTGCTGTTCTCTGAAGGGAGTAGTCCACACCGCTGGAGGACATTTTCAGTTTCTTTGCAATTTCTCGCATGGAATAGCCTTCATTTCTAAGAACAAGAATAGACTGGCGAATTTCACATGAAAGTCCTTTTTTTCTGGCCATTTTGAGAGTCTTATCGAACCCACAAATGTGATGCTCCAGATAATCAACTAGCTCAAAGGAAGGCCAGTTTTATAGCTTCTCTCATCGGCAAAACAGTTTTCAGCTGTGCTAAGATAATTGCACAAGGGTTTTCTAATCAGACATTAGTCTTCTAAGGCGATTAGCAAACACAATGTACCATTAGAACACTGGAGTGATAGTTGATGGAAATGGGCCTCTATACACCTCTGGAGATATTTAATTAGAAACCAGACGTTTCCACCTAGAATAGTCATTTACCACATTAACAATGTAGAGAGTGTATTTCTGATTGATTTAATGTTATCTTCATTGAAAAAAAAATGCTTTTCTTTGAAAAATAAGGACATTTCTAAGTGATCCCAAACTTTGACTTTTGAGCAGTGGTATACAGGACTGTCTCAGAAAATTATAATATTGTGATAAAGTTCTTTATTTTCTGTAATGCAATTAAAAAAACAAAAATGTCATGCATTCTGGATTCATTACAAATCAACTGAAATATTGCAAGCCTTTTATTCTTTTAATATTGCTGATTATGGCTTACAGCTTAAGAAAACTCAAATATCCTATCTCTAAATATTAGAATATCATGAAAAGTATACTAGTAGGGTATTAAACAAATCACTTGAATCGTCTAATTAACTCGAAACACCTGCAAGGGTTTCCTGAGCCTTGACAAACACTCAGCTGTTATAAATCTTTTTTTTTACTTGGTCTGAGGAAATATTCAAATTTTATGAGATAGGATTTTAGAGTTTTCTTAAGCTGTAAGCCATAATCAGCAATATTAAAAGAATAAAAGGCTTGCAATATTTCAGTTGATTTGTAATGAATCCAGAATGCATGACATTTTTGTTTTTTTAATTGCATTACAGAAAATAAAGAACTTTATCACAATATTCTAATTTTCTGAGACAGTCCTGTATACAGTATATATATATATTTAAATATATATATACATTTCTCTCTTTCTCTCTCTCTCTATATATATTTATATAAATCAATAAAATACATCAGGCTCTCTGAGTTCCTCTGACTCGATCCCCATGAGAAGGTTCCTCTTGTCCTTTGCGTGTCTCTCACCTGGAGGCCGTGAGACTCCAGAGACTTGTCTGCCCGCTGCGAGGCGTCACGGTGAATCATCACAAACATTAAAGATAAACCAGCCTCAGAGCGGCACTATTGATCTCAGCCGCTTCATTTGTGTTTATCGGGACATCGAGTCTTCAGCTCAGAGTCCATCGTTAAGCACTTCAGTTGACCCTGCCGAGTCACTTCCTGCCGCTCGCCTTTCACATTAAAAGCTTTTATTGTGAAGGAATCTCGTTGTCTTGGAGCAACTGAGACTTTGGAGAAGAGCCAGTGTTTGGTTTGTCCTTTCTGGGCTACCGTCGGAACGTGAGGAGTTTTGGAAACTGTCCTCCCCCCCGATTGGTTCACCCCCCCCGATCACATGACCTCGGAGCGACCGTTCAAAGAAATCTCCTGATCCTCTTTTTCTTGTCCCGTTTCCTAACGCTACGTCTTCGTTACTCGATAAGCGCTCAGAAATAAAAATAACAGGGACAAGAGAAACATTTAGAAAAGAAAAACAAGAAGCTAACCTACGACACTTTTCATTGACAAAGTGCTTCTTAAAGGTACAGTACGCAGCCAGGTTCAGGTGAATTGTTGTTCTTGTTGTGTATTTTTATTCAGTCAAATACAAGACAATATTATTCTATATAATATACAAAACAGAAAGACTGAAAAGGTATAGGTAGAAGCAAAAAATGCTTATATATTCCTATCCTAAATTAATATCAAATAAATCAGAAAATTAAAATAAAATAAAGAAAAACAACAAAGAAAATAAAATAAACAATATATATATATCTTGTTTAAAAAATAAAAAATAAAAATATTTTCTTTTTCTTCTTCTTTGAATTAATAAAGAGGATGTTATACGTCAGTTAGAAGTGATGACGCGGTGTGAAGAGTAATCTTGTTGTCGGGAATGTGCATGTAATTTGATACTGGTGTGTGTGTGTGTGTAAAGGGGGGGAGGGGGGGGGGTGCAGATAACAAACAGCTGGTAGAGACCACTACACCCACAGCCTGCCAGAGGGAGGTGTTGCACAGAAAGGAGGTGCTTTCCAATCGTCCGCCAGGTGACCGCCACCTGGGAGGAGCGTTCACGCAGGGGATTTCTTTCTTACGTCTCGAAATACAATTAACGCTTTCAAATGTTATTCCTGTTCCATCGGGGGAAAGTAAATCAGTGTTTTTGGATGTGAGCGTTGGTGTTTTCCACGTCACATGAACAGCTGGGTGGAGTTCAGGGGAAACATACACACAATTCTCCTTTATTTACAAAAAGGTTATTAATTATAAAGAAGTACGTCTACACGAAGGGCCGAACTTCAAGGATTCTTAAGTTCATACAAAAATATACCCGTGAGAATGGGAATGAGGTGGTATTTACAGGATCTGATCGGTGTGAGAGAATAAATCTGGCTGCACATGTTTTAAAAGGTTTGGAAAAATATCTTTGTACGCCTAAAACACGTAACAAGTGAACCTGTAAGACCAGCAAACGTCATAAAGACATCATCAAAACTATTTAAAGCACCATAAATATATATATATATGTAGGGGTATACAAATTCACGAGGGCCCTTTAAGGAAAGGGGCGTAGCCCTGGTGACGAAGGGGGTTAAAGGGCACCAGGAAGTAGCGAATGACAGAGGTGTTGGAAAGGAAAATAAACAACCACGAGCAAGCAGAAGTCACTCGACTCTTCGTTATTTTCCACGCACCTACATTGGTGACCCTGATTTCTCATGGACGTTTCCGGAGAGAAGATGACGACACATGCAGTTTCGCTGAAACTACCGGAGTTTTGGGAGACGCAAGCATCGGTGTGGTTTGCGCAAACTGAAGCTCAGTTTGCCTTAAAAGACATTACAGCGGACGCCACCAAATACTACTATGTCGTGGCGGCCCTCGGCAGTTCTACAGCGGGCCGAGTGGCGAGCATCCTGGAAAATCCACCGGAGAGGGGCAAATGCGCTCGGTTGAAAGACCGCTGCTGAAGATCTTCGGGCTGTCTGACTCTGAGCGGGCTCGCCGCTTGCTCTCGCTGAACGGCCTCGGCGACAGCAAGCCGTCAGAGCTCATGGACACAATGTTAGCTCTGCTGGGACGGCACAGACCGGACTTTCTGTTTCAAGAACTCTTTCTGCAGCAGCTACCCCTGCCGGTGCGAGCCGCGTTGGCCAACACCGCGATCACCGACTGTCAGGAGTTAGCCGAGGAGGCCGATAAGTTTTTTTTGGCTGGCCAACAGAGCTATACGGCGGCGCTGAGGCCGACTCAACCCACGGCATGGCTGCCGGGAGAGACGGATGTCGTGGCCACAGCGGCAGCAGCGAGCCAACGGCAGAGAGCTACCGGCATGTGCTATTACCATGCTAGGTTTGGGCCGAAGGCTACACGCTGCAGATCTCCGTGCAGCTTCAGCAGGATGAGTAATGCCAGAGCCGGCGCAGCCATGAGCGTCGGGCGGGAAGGCAGGCTGCTGTTCATCAAGGACGACGTTTCCGGGCGGCGCTTTCTCTGCGACACGGGTGCGCAGAGGAGCGTGGTGCCTGCATCGCGGGTGGACATGCTGACCGGCGGGCAGGGCCCCCCCCTGGAAGCAGCTAACGGTACCCCCATACGCACGTTTGGGACGCGGTGCCTGGAGCTGTCCTTTACGGGGCAGCGTTTCAGCTGGGACTTCGTCACTGCCAAGATCGCCGTTCCCCTGCTGGGCGCGGATTTCCTCTGCGCTCATGGATTATTGGTGGACGTAAAGGGCCGCCGCCTGATAAATGCGGTAACATTTAGCTCGTACCCATGTACATTAAGTGGAGCTGGCTCTACGGATTAGCTAGCATGCTAACGGTGGATGAGGAGTTTCTGCAGCTGCTGGCCAAATTCCGGACCTCACGCAGCCCACCTTCTCGTCCTCCACGGTCAGACACGGGTGGAGCATCACCTCTCTACCACTGGCCCGCGGTACATGCCCGGGCCCGGCGCCTGGACCCGCGAAGCTCACCATCGCCAAGGCCGAGTTCAAGAACATGGGCGCCTGGGCATTATTCGCCGCCAACAGTCCGTGGGCTTCACCCTGCATATCGCACCAAAACCTGGGGGCGGGTGGCGCCTGTGGAGATTACCGCCGCTCAATGACGCAACGGTTCCGGATCGGTATCCGGTTCCACATATTCAAGACTTTTCTGCCCACTTGTCGGATCAAGTGGTGTTTTCAGTAGACCTTGTGCGAGGTTACCACCAGGTGCCTGTTCAGCCAGCGGACGTCCCAAGACGGCGGTGATCACTCCGTCGCCTGTTCGAGTTCCTGAGGATGCCTTCGACTCAAGAATGCAGCGCAGACATTCCAGCGCCTGATGGACACGGTGCTGAGGGACCTGCCTTTTCTGTTTGTCTACTTGGACGACATACTGGTTGCCAGTACATCAAGGGCCGAGCACATGTCTCACCTTCGGATACTGTTCGATCGCCTCAGCCAGCATGGGTTGATCATCAACCCGGCTAAATGCCAGTTTGGATTATCCACCATTGACTTTCTGGGGCATCGCATCACAAAGGACGGGGCGATTCCCCTCCCATCAAAGGTGGAGGCAGTCAGTAATTTTGCGCGTCCACTCACAGTGAGGGCCCTGCAGGAGTTTTTAGGCATGGTCAATTTTTACCACCGCTTTATTCCCCGAGCAGCCCAGTTGATGCGGCCCCTGTACGAGGCCCTGAAGGACAAGGCCAGCAAACAGATGGTGGACTGGACCGAAGAACGGGAACGGGCGTTCGTGGACGCTAAAATGGCTCTGGCGGAGGCAACAATGTTGGCACACCCGTCCCCTAAAGCTCCGATTGCCATCACCACGGACGCTTCGGACTACGCGGTGGGTGCCGTGCACAAGCAGTGGGTGAAGGGGGCGTGGCAACCGCTCGCTTTCTTCAGCCGGCAGTTGCGCCCAAATGAGCGGAAGTATAGTACGTTCGACCGAGAACTCCTCGGCCTTTTTCTGGCCATTCGGCATTTCCGGTTCTTGCTGGAGGCTCGGCAGTTCACCGCGTATGTGGACCACAAGCCGCTGACGTTTGCCATGAGGAAGAGCGCCGAACCGTGGTCTGCGCGGCAGCAGCGCCAGCTTGCCTACATATCGGAGTTCACGACAGATCTGCAGCATGTCGCCGGCAAGAAGAACCTGGTCGCAGACTGCCTCTCCAGGGCCGTCACCGGGACTGTCCAGATGGGATTGGACTACAGAAAGATGGCCGAGGAGCAGATTACAGACCCAGGCGTTCGGATTGAGGACGGCAGAGACGGGGCTGCGGCTGGAGGACGTTCCGTTTGGCGAGACCGGCACAACGCTGCTGTGCGACGTCTCCACAGGCCAGCCACGGCCGGTGGTTCCCGACGGCTGGAGGCGACAAGTCTTCCAGACGGTGCATGGGCTGTCACACCCTGGCACGAAGGCGTCACAGAAGTTGGTGGCAGCAAAGTTCGTCTGGCACGGGCTGAAGAAGGATGTACGAGAGTGGGCCAGGACCTGTGTGGTGTGCCAGCGCCAAGGTCCACCGTCACATAAAGGCCCCTTTAGCACAGTTTTCGGTGCGGAAAGGAGGTTTGACCACGTGAATGTGGACTTGGTGGGCCCTTTGCCCCATCCGGGGTTTCACGTACCTCCTCACAATGGTGGACCGAACCACTCGCTGGCCAGAAGCGGTGCCGTTGGCATCGACAACAACGGAGGAAGTGGCTCGGGCTTTCATTTCGACCTGGGTTTCCAGGTTCGGCGCCCCAGTTGATGTATCCTCAGACCGAGGCCCGCAGTTCACATCGGAGCTGTGGAATGCGGTGGCAGGAAGCCTCGGCGTAAAACTCCATCGGACAACGGCCTACCACCCACAGGCTAATGGTTTGTGCGAGCGCTTCCATCGCTCTTTGAAAGCTGCTCTCCGGGCCAGCCTCAAAGACAGGGGTTGGGTGGACAGGCTTCCGTGGGTCATGTTGGGGCTTAGGTCGGCCCCCAAAGAGGATCTACAGGCCTCATCTGCCGAGCTGGTTCATGGACAGCCACTGCGGGTCCCGGGGGAGTTTATCCCCAAAGTCACAGACCCTTGGTCTGCGACCCAGGAGAGAGAAACATTGTGGGAAAAGGCCAGGCTGTTCAAACCGGTGCCCACATCGCAGCACGGCCTGCCGCAGTCACACGTCCCATCCAGCCTCAAGTCAGCGGAGTATGTGTTTGTTCGCCAGGACTGCCACCGGGGAACCTTTCAATCCCCTATATCGGGCCGTTTCGTTCTGGAGACCGGAGACAAAGCCTGCCAGATCGACATGGGCGGCCGCCTGAATACGTGGTAGACCGCCTGAAACCGGCACATTTAGACCTGGACCAGCCGGTAAGGGTGGCTTTACCCCCACAACGGGGGCGACCTCGTGCCCTTGTACCTGCCCACAGCAAGACCCAAGGGGAAGCCTCAACGGAGGTCCTGCCCCCGGCCCCAGAGACACGAAGTCGTGCGGGTCGATTGATCCGGGCCCCGAGACATTGAGCTGTTGGTGGGGGCTAGGTGAATTCTGGGGGGAGGCATGTAGGGGTATACAAATTCACGAGGGCCCTTTAAGGAAAGGGGCGTAGCCCTGGTGACGAAGGGGGTTAAAGGGCACCAGGAAGTAGCTAATGACACAGGTGTTGGAAAGGAAAATAAACAACCACGAGCAAGCAGAATCACTCGACTCTTCGTTATTTTCCACGCACCTACATATATATATATAATACTATGTTTTAATCCGCGTATAATGGTTTATATCTCCGTACAGCGGCTCTACGGAGTCTATTATGGGATGTCTGTGGGTTATTTCCAGGGAGCGACTCCTCTGGTTGTATAGAAGTCTCTGCTTCATGTGTTGAAGCTGCATTCTCTCTCCTGACCACCAGGGGGCGACTCCTCTGGTTGTATAGAAGTCTCTGCTTCATGTGTTAGAGCTGCATTCTCTCTCCTGGCCACCAGGGGGCGACTCCTCTGGTTGTATAGAAGTCTATGCTTCATGTGTTGAAGCTGCATTCTCTCTCCTGGCCACCAGGGGGCAACTCCTCTGGTTGTATAGAAGTCTCTGCTTCATGTGTTAGAGCTGCATTCTCTCTCCTGGCCACCAGGGGGCGACTCCTCTGGTTGTATAGAAGTATCTGCTTCATGTGTTGAAGCTGCATTCTCTCTCCTGGCCACCAGGGGGCGACTCCTCTGGTTGTATAGAAGTCTCTGCTTAATGTGTTAGAGCTGCATTATCTCTCCTGCCCACCAGGGGGTGACTCTGGTTGTATAGAAGTCTCTGGTTAATGTGTTAGAGCTGCATTCTCTCTCCTGCCCACCAGGGGGCGACTCCTCTGGTTGTATAGAAGTCTCTGCTTAATGTGTTAGAGCTGCATTCTCTCTCCTGCCCACCAGGGGGTGACTCTGGTTGTATAGAAGTCTCTGGTTAATGTGTTAGAGCTGCATTCTCTCTCCTGCCCACCAGGGGGTGACTCTGGTTGTATAGAAGTCTCTGGTTAATGTGTTAGAGCTGCATTCTCTCTCCTGCCCACCAGGGGGTGACTCTGGTTGTATAGAAGTCTCTGGTTGATGTGTTAGAGCTGCATTCTCTCTCCTGGCCACCAGGGGGTGACTCTGGTTGTATAGAAGTCTCTGGTTAATGTGTTAGAGCTGCATTCTCTCTCCTGCCCACCAGGGGGTGACTCTGGTTGTATAGAAGTCTATGCTTCATGTGTTGAAGCTGCATTCTCTCTCCTGGCCACCAGGGGGCGACTCCTCTGGTTGTATAGAAGTCTCTGCTTAATGTGTTGGAGCTGCATTCTCTCTCCTGGCCACCAGGGGGCGACTCCTCTGGTTGTATAGAAGTCTCTGCTTCATGTGTTAGAGCTGCATTCTCTCTCCTGGCCACCAGGGGGTGACTCTGGTTGTATAGAAGTCTCTGCTTCATGTGTTGAAGCTGCGTTCTCTCTCCTGGCCACCAGGGGGCGCCTCCTCCTCCGTGTAGACGTACCTGTAGCTCTCCAGCTGCCGGCCGGAGGACACGGTGAGCAGGCTGTCTGTTCGGCGGTTGTAGGCCAGCGGGCCGGGCAGCAGGAAGCCGGGGAGGAACCGGCCGAAGGTGTAGCTGTCCTGCTCGAAGAACATCAGCATGCCGTCCATGGACTGGATGCACAGGGAGTCACCTGAGGGGGCGGAGCCAAGACACTCAGTTACTGTTGCTATGACCAGTGACCTGAGGGGGCGGGGCCAAGACACTCAGAAACAGGAGGTAAACAATACGGAGTAAAAGTACAAAGTGGCTTGTTGCCGAGGAGAATACACAAGTACACAAGGTAAATAACGTAAATAAAACAACAATAATGAGTTAATTTAAGCTTATTCTTTACTATTTTTCTCACTTTTTAGAGACTAAAAAAAACCAATACATTAAATATCAAGAGTTAACAGATTGATAAATAACACAATTAAATCTTAAAGTAACAGTTTGATACAAATCTGGGTCGTTTAAAAACATTGTCGTCTTTTTATGGGATTATTTGGAGGCTGTGTTTCCCGCTGCGGGCCAGGTGTGTGGAGGTGTGAAAGTGGGCGGGGCTTCATAACCTCTCCACCCCACCGTGGTACCTTCAGCTGTTGCCCGTGTGTGTTTCCTGCTCCTCCATTTAGCCCGTGTTCAGTAATTAACCACGACCCTGAACGCC
>NC_079409.1:2330866-2383118 GCF_029220125.1 Pseudoliparis swirei
GTACGTGTGTTGTAAGTACCTGTTTGTGTGTGTGTGTGTGTGTGTGTGTGTGTATGTGTCAGGAAACAAAAGGCACTGTGTTTGTGGGAACGAGAGATACAAGGAGAGAGACAGAGAGAGAGAGATAAATAGACAGGGAGAGAGGGAGAGAGAGAGAGATAAATAGACAGGGAGAGAGAGAGAGATAAATAGACAGGGAGAGAGAGAGAGATAAATAGACAGGGAGAGAGGGACAGAGAGAGATAAATAGACAGGGAGAGAGGGAGAGAGAGAGATAAATAGACAGAGAGAGAGATAAATAGACAGGGAGAGAGGGACAGAGAGAGATAAATAGACAGGGAGAGAGGGAGAGAGAGAGATAAATAGACAGGGAGAGAGGGAGAGAGAGAGATAAATAGACAGAGAGAGAGAGAGAAATAGACAGAGACAGAGAGAGAGAGAGGGAGAGGGAGAGAGGAAGAGGGAGAGAGGGAGAGAAATAGACAGAGAGAGAGAGAGAGAGAGAGAGAGACATCTTTGCTGTGGCACGACCAGAAAGCAGCACGTGGAAACACACAACACACACTCGCAGGTTTGCGTACATTCACCACGGGCCGATATTTTAGTTTTAACGAGCGCACACACACACACACACACACACACACACACACACACACACACACACACACACACACACACACACACACACACACACACACACACACACACACACACACACACACACACACACACACACACACACACACACACAGAATGGAGGTCCATCATGCCAGGCCACAGTCTGGCAATTTCTCTTTGCTCACCTCGACAATACAATACAGCCTTTATTTGGAACTGCCATTTTTAAGGGGGTTCCCCGTGTGTGTGTGTTCCTTGGATGCACACCACTGAAGGGCTTTCCCCTACTTGGTTTTTCCTCTCTCTCTACACACACATTTGTACTTCTACACTTGTGAGGACGTTTTCTGTTCAACTGAATATTAGGCCACTAAATAGTAATGACCTGCCCATGCACACACACACACACACACACACACACACACACACACACACACACACACACACACACACACACACACACACACACACACACACACACACACACACACACACACACACACACACACACACACACACACACACACACACCTGTGGCGCCCCCGAAGCCGCCGTGCGTCATGTTGCACACGGTCCTCTTCAGGTTGTGCTCGTAGACCAGCTTCAGCTGGTACTGGTCCCCGTGCTCCACGTTGCCCGCCGTGCCTGAGGAGACAGGGTCAAAGGTCACCGACACAGGGTCAGACCTTGTGAGTCCACCACATGAGGTCAAAGGTCACCGACACGGGGTCACACCTCGTGAGTCCACCACATGAGGTCAAAGGTCACCGACACGGGGTCACACCTCGTGAGTCCACCACATGAGGTCATAGGTCACCGACACAGGGTCAGACCTCGTGAGTCCACCACATGAGGTCAAAGGTCAACGACACGGGGTCAGACCTCGTGAGTCCACCACATGAGGTCAAAGGTCAACGACACGGGGTCAGACCTCGTGAGTCCACCACATGAGGTCAAAGGTCAACGACACAGGGTCAGACCTCGTGAGTCCACCACATGAGGTCAAAGGTCAACGACACGGGGTCACACCTCATGAGTCCACCACATGAGGTCAAAGGTCACCGACACGGGGTCACACCTCGTGAGTCCACCACATGAGGTCAAAGGTCACCGACACGGGGTCACACCTCGTGAGTCCACCACATGAGGTCAAAGGTCACCGACACAGGGTCAGACCTCGTGAGTCCACCACATGAGGTCAAAGGTCAACGACACGGGGTCAGACCTCGTGAGTCCACCACATGAGGTCAAAGGTCAACGACACGGGGTCAGACCTCGTGAGTCCACCACATGAGGTCAAAGGTCAACGACACAGGGTCAGACCTCGTGAGTCCACCACATGAGGTCAAAGGTCAACGACACAGGGTCACACCTCGTGAGTCCACCACATGAGGTCAAAGGTCACCGACACAGGGTCAGACCTCGTGAGTCCACCACATGAGGTCAAAGGTCAACGACACAGGGTCAGACCTCGTGAGTCCACCACATGAGGTCAAAGGTCACCGACACAGGGTCAGACCTCGTGAGTCCACCACATGAGGTCAAAGGTCACCGACACAGGGTCAGACCTCGTGAGTCCACCACATGAGGTCAAAGGTCAACGACACAGGGTCAGACCTCGTGAGTCCACCACATGAGGTCAAAGGTCACCGACACAGGGTCAGACCTCGTGAGTCCACCACATGAGGTCAAAGGTCACCGACACAGGGTCAGACCTCGTGAGTCCACCACATGAGGTCAAAGGTCAACGACACAGGGTCAGACCTCGTGAGTCCACCACATGAGGTCAAAGGTCACCGACACAGGGTCAGACCTCGTGAGTCCACCACATGAGGTCAAAGGTCACCGACACAGGGTCAGACCTTGTGAGTCCACCACATGAGGTCAAAGGTCAACGACACAGGGTCAGACCTCGTGAGTCCACCACATGAGGTCAAAGGTCAACGACACAGGGTCAGACCTCGTGAGTCCACCACATGAGGTCAAATGTCAACGACACAGGGTCAGACCTCGTGAGTCCACCACATGAGGTTAAAGGTCAACGACACAGGGTCAGACCTGGTGAGTCCACCACATGAGGCCAAAGGTCAACGACACAGGGTCAGACCTGGTGAGTCCACCATATGAGGTCAAAGGTCACCAACACAGGGTCAGACCTGGTGAGTCCACCACATGAGGTCAAAGGTCAACTACACAGGGTCAGACCTCGTGAGTCCACCACATGAGGTCAAAGGTCAACGACACAGGGTCAGACCTGGTGAGTCCACCACATGAGGTCAAAGGTCAACTACACAGGGTCAGACCTCGTGAGTCCACCACATGAGGCCAAAGGTCAACGACACAGGGTCAGACCTGGTGAGTCCACCATATGAGGTCAAAGGTCACCAACACAGGGTCAGACCTGGTGAGTCCACCACATGAGGCCAAAGGTCAACTACACAGGGTCAGACCTCGTGAGTCCACCACATGAGGTCAAATGTCAACGACACAGGGTCAGACCTCGTGAGTCCACCACATGAGGTCAAATGTCAACTACACAGGGTCACACCTCATGAGTCCACCACATGAGGTCAAAGGTCACCGACACAGGGTCAGACCTGGTGAGTCCACCACATGAGGTCAAAGGTCAACGACACGGGGTCAGACCTGGTGAGTCCACCACATGAGGTCAAAGGTCAACTACACAGGGTCAGCCCTCGTGAGTCCACCACACGAGGTCAAAGGTCACCGACACAGGGTCAGACCTCGTGAGTCCACCACATGAGGTCAAATGTCAACTACACAGGGTCAGACCTCGTGAGTCCACCACATGAGGTCAAAGGTCAACGACACAGGGTCAGACCTCGTGAGTCCACCACATGAGGCCAAAGGTCAACGACACAGGGTCAGACCTCGTGAGTCCACCACATGAGGTCAAATGTCAACGACACAGGGTCAGACCTCGTGAGTCCACCACATGAGGTCAAAGGTCACCGACACAGGGTCAGACCTCGTGAGTCCACCACATGAGGTCAAAGGTCACCGACACAGGGTCAGACCTCGTGAGTCCACCACATGAGGTCAAATGTCAACGACACAGGGTCAGACCTTGTGAGTCCACCACATGAGGTCAAAGGTCAACAACTTTCATGATGGCGGCGCGCACGGACGCAGCGGCCCCTCTCTGTCCTGACCATTTGGTGTTTTGTTCCGTTTCTAAATGTTTGTGCAAAAGTTCGTCCAAAAATTGTTCGTCTTCGCCTCGTCTGTCTACGTCGGAACCCAAATATAGTCGCCAGGTTCTGTTAACCATCGGCAGGACCAAACTACACGGCACTCTGGACGCTGAACAAGCGGAAACACTCATGAGCACGGATTACTTCGCCCTATGACCACACCGACCACACGGACTCGACTGCCACTCCTCCCCAGAAAGGAGGCGCCAGCGTTGTGAGAGGAAGCAGAAGAGGGCAAGCGGAGGAACCTGAGCTAGGCTAGCGGCTGAGCCAACTCGTCCAGCCATACCATCCATTGTCATGGCTAATGTGCGATCCTTGGACAATAAAATGGACCACATTAGACTGCTGCAGACGGAGCAGCGAGACGTGAGGAACTGCTGTGTGCTTATCTTCACGGAAACATGGCTAAACGACAACATCCCGACTTTGCTGTGAGACTGGAGCAGCTAACATGCTACCGAGCGGACAGAGCGCCGACTGATAGAGGGAAAACTCGCGGCGGGGTATGTGTTTACATCCGGGACGCATGGTGCCGGGACGCTGCCGTGGTATGTAGACACTGCTCACCACTGGCGGAGTTTATGATCGTAAGGTGCCGTCCTTTTTATCTGCCGAGGGAATTTACGGCGATTCTGCTAGTCGCTGTTTACATCCCCCCGACCTCCAACAACAGTGATAGAAATGCGGCACTCGGTGAACTGTATCAGGCCATCAGCGAACAACAGACGGCTCACCCAGACGGCTTCACCATCTTTGCTGGTGATTTCAACCATGCAAACCTTAAGACTGTCCTTCCCAAACTACACCAGCATGTTGATTTCCCAACAAGAGGAGACAACATTTTGGATCTGGTCTACACAACCCACAAAGGAGCGTACAAGGCCTCCCCCCTCCCCCACATAGGTCTCTCTGACCACATCACCGTCATGCTAATGCCAGCATACAGACCCAGAGTGAAAGCCTCCAGACCGGTTCTGAAGCAGGTGGGTGTGGCCAGAGGGGGCCTCCTGCGCTCTCCAAGACTGCTTTGACTCAACAGACTGGGGAATGTTTAAACAGGCAGCCACATACAACGACCACACTGACATTGGGGAGTACACAGACACTGTTACTTCTTACATTAGCAAGTGCATTGATGATGTGACCCATGTAAAGACCATCACCACTGGCTAACCAGAAGCCGTGGCTAACAGGGAAGTCCATCGGCTGCTGAGGACTAGAAATAGGGTCTTCAGAGCTGGGGGCAAACGGACCTGAAAACAGCGAGAGCCAACCTGTCCCACGGCATCAGGAAAGCAAAAATTCCTACACAAAAAGATAACCCGGCACTTTAAAGACAGCAGAGACACACGCAGCCTGTGGCGGGCATTCAGACCATCACAGACTATAAACCCACGCCACAGAACTGCGACAGCAACATCTCTCTGCTAAACAACCTCAACAGCTTCTTTGCCCGGTTTGAAGCACAGAACAGCACTCATCCACACAAGACTCCGCCCCCTCCCCACGATCAGGTTCTGTGCCTGTCTGCTGCCAGCGTGAAGAGGACTCTCTCGTCTATCAACACCCACAAGGCAACAGGTCCAGACAACATCCCTGGTCGTGTGCTGAAGGACTGCGCAGAGGAGCTTAAGGACGTCTTCACGGATGTCTTTAATACTTCTCTGAGACAAGCTGTTGTTCCATCATGCTTCAAGGTAACCACCATCATACCGGTGCCAAAGAAATCCACTCCGTCCTGCTTCAACGACTATCGTCCAGTGGCACTGACCCCCATAATCATGAAGTGCTTTGAACGACTAGTCATGTCGCATATCAAACCCATTCTCCCCCCCACTCTGGACCCTTTCCAGTTTGCATACCGGGCCAAACGGTCCACGGAGGATGCAATCTGCTCTGCTCTCCACCCAGCCCTCACCCACCTGGACAAATAAGACTCCTATGTAAGAATGCTGTTCATAGACTTTAGCTCAGCATTCAACACAATCATCCCACAACAACTAATCTGCAAACTTGACCAGCTGGGGCTCAACACCTCGCTGTGTAACTGGCTGCTGGACTTCCTGAGTGAGAGGCCACAAGCTGTACAGGTCGGCAACAACACCTCGAGCAGCATCACACTCAGCACAGGGGCCCCTCAGGGCTGTGTGCTCAGTCCCCTGCTCTTCACCTTGCTGACTCACGACTGCAAAACCAGCTACAGCACCAATCACATGGTCAAGTTTGCAGACGACAACATTGATAGGTCTCATCACCAAGGATGACGAGACCCTCTACAGGAGGAGGTCAACCTTCTGACCACGTGGTGCAGAGCCAACAACCTCCTGCTCAACAACAGCAAGACCAAAGAGATCGTTGTTGACTTCGGAAAGGCCACACCCATCACCCACCACTGACCATCAACAGTGCGGACATTGAGCAGGTCAGCAGCACCAAATTCCTGGGGTGGAAATCAGTGAGGACCTCTCGTGGACAGCCAACACTACATCGCTGGCAAAGAAAGCACAGAGGCGCCTCTACTTCCTCCGGAAACTGAGGAAAGCAGGAGCCCCCATCCATCATGTGCACCTTCTACCGCGGCATCATGGAGAGCATCCTGGCCAACTGCATCACTGTGTGAGGCGGAAGCTGCACAGGCCACAGCAGGAACGCCTGCAGCGCATAGTGAAGGCAGCTGGAAGGATCATGGGTGCCTCACTCCCCCCCCTCCCATCCCTGCAGGACATATACAACACCCGCCTCACCCGCAAAGCGACCTCGATTGTGAGTGACCCCTGCCACCCCTCACACGGTCTCTTCAGCCTCCTGCCCTCTGGGAGGAGATACCGGAGCCTCCGGACTCACACCGCCAGGCTGTCCAACAGCTTCATCCACCAGGCGGTCAGGAAGCTGAACTCTCTCCCCATCCTCCCACTCCGTCCTCTTTCAGACTCACATGTCTGAATGCTGCTAGCACAATTTATGTTGTCTATATGTTTACATGTTTCTTACTATTTTTGCACTTTATGTTGTCTATGCACTTTATGTTGTCTATATGTTCACAAGTTTTTTACTATTTTTGCACTCTATGTTGTCTATATGTTGCACAATTCACTTTATGTTGGACAGAAGAGAAACGCAATTTCGATCTTCTGTATGTTTGCACATATGGAAAATTGACAAATAAAACTGACTTTGACTTTGACACGGGGTCAGACCTTGTGAGTCCACCACATGAGGTCAAAGGTCACCGACACAGGGTCAGACCTGGTGAGTCCACCACATGAGGTCAAAGGTCACCAACACAGGGTCAGACCTCGTGAGTCCACCATATGAGGTCAAAGGTCACCGACACAGGGTCAGACCTCGTGAGTCCACCACATGAGGTCAAAGGTCACCGACACGGGGTCAGACCTCGTGAGTCCACCACATGAGGTCAAAGGTCACCGACACGGGGTCAGACCTCGTGAGTCCACCACATGAGGTCAAAGGTCACCGACACAGGGTCAGACCTCGTGAGTCCACCACATGAGGTCAAAGGTCACCGACACAGGGTCAGACCTCGTGAGTCCACCACATGAGGTCAAAGGTCACCGACACGGGGAGAGACGCTACCTGAGACGGCGAAGATGGAGCACTTCCTGGGGTGAAGCACAGCCAGGTGGAGGAGGTCCGAACACCTGAGGAGACGACAGAGAGACGACGTCACACAACCAACATCAGCATCCTCAGGGGAGAGGGAGGAGGTAGGAGGGGAGGAGAGAGGGAGGGAGGGAGGAGGGAAGGAGGGGAGGAGGGAGGGAGGAGACACCTCACCACAAACCCCACGGAGAATTGAACAACAAGGGAGGAGGACATAAGGGAGGAGGACAACAAGGGAGGAGAACAACAAGGGAGGAGGACAACAAGGGAGGAGGACAACAAGGGAGGAGGACAACAAGGGAGGAGGACAACAAGGGAGGAGAACAACAAGGGAGGAGGACAACAAGGGAGGAGAACAACAAGGGAGGAGGACAACAAGGGAGGAGGACAACAAGGGAGGAGGACAACAAGGGAGGAGAACAACAAGGAGGAGGACAACAAGGGAGGAGGACAACAAGGGAGGAGAACAACAAGGGAGGAGGACAACAAGGGAGGAGGACAACAAGGGAGGAGGAGAACAAGGGAGGAGAACAACAAGGGAGGAGGAGAACAAGGGAGGAGGAGAACAAGGGAGGAGAACAACAAGGGAGGAGAACAACAAGGGAGGAGGACAACAAGGGAGGAGGACAACAAGCTGTACTCACGAGACGAACTTGCCCACCTCCACCTGGACGACGGCGTGGTGCAGCTGCACCTCGAGGAGCAGGGCCTCGGCCGCGCCGCCTTCGCCGGTCTTGTTGTTGGCGTGCGGGGAGAAGATCCTCAGCATCCCCATGTAGCTGCCCACCACCACCTTGTCTAGAGGGGGAGGAGTCACGTGTTGAGTCCACACACACACACACACACACAGACACACACAGACACACTGACCATGTCCGGTGCCGCTGTTGTCCACGTCTCCGACACACAGGCAGCCCTGGTCGAACTCCTCCCCCTCGCCGAGCGACGCCGACCACCAATCACGGGCCTTGAACAGAGACATGCCTCCTCTGATTGGCCGGAGAGAGAGAAGGAAAGTGTTCCTATAGGTTCATTCGTTCACTGGTCAACCCTTTAAATTCTCAGACTCACAATACAAGGAAACACAAGAGACTTTCTCCTGGATTGGGATGCCTTGCTCAAGGGCGCCACAGCGGCGGAACAAGCGTTCCTTCTTCACTCCCGCAGAGATCAAGCCGCCACCGGCCGGTTCCCCATCAGCTCGGACCACTAAGAGGCTCTCAACGCCCGTGTGCACCTGCAGCCAATGGCAGCGCAGGAGACCAGGTCACATGACCCCGGGACTAAGTCTGCTGAGCAGGTGGGAGGAGCAGCTAATCCAGGGGATCGTCTCCAGACCACCAGCCGGGTGTTAAAGGAACAGTACACCTGTTACTGCGTATAATTATTGTTTATTCCTGAACATGATCACACTTTAAAACAAAATGAGTAAAATACCAAAACAAAATGGCAGGAAGGTAAATGGACACAAAATATATCAACAGTTATATTTCTAACTTTAGGTTGGTGGATTCCTGCTTTGCTTCAAATTATTATATCTAACCTTTTTACACCCATCAGGAAACACTTTAAACTTCGGCTATACAAAAACAAATCAATACAGAATATATACATATGTATGTATATATATACATACACACACATATATATATATATATATATGTAGAGATACACTACCGTTCATAAGTTTGGGATCACTTAGAAATGTCTTTATTTTTCAAAGTAAAGCTCTGTTTTTTCAATAAAGATAACATGAATCATAAATACACTCTATACATTGTTAATGTGGTAAATGACTCTTCTAGGTGAAACGTCTGGTTTCTAATGAAATATCTCCAGAGGTGTATAGAGGCCCATTTCATCATCACTCCAGTGTTCTAATGGTACATTGTGTTTGCTAATCGCCTTAGAAGACTAATGTCTGATTAGAAAACCCGTGCAATTATGTTAGCACAGCTGAAAACAGTTATGCTGGTGATATAAGCTCTACAACTGGCCTTCCTTTGAGCTTGAAGTTTGTAGAACAAAAATAATATTTCAAATATTAATCATTATTTCTAACCTTGTCAATGTCTTGACTATATTTTATATTCATTTGATAAATAAAAGTGTGATTTTTCATGGAAGACACGAAATTGTCTGGGTGATCCCAAACTTTTGAACGGTAGTGTATATACACATGTATACATACACACATATATACACACACATATATATATGTATACATATATACACATCTATATATATATATATATGTATACACATCTATATATATACATATATATAGATGTGTATACATATATATACACGCATCTACATATATACATCTACATATATATACATATATACATATACATACATATATATATTCTTATGTTCATAAATATACTTTTAAATATAATATAATTCACACAAGCTCTGAATACAGTACGGGAGTGTGCGTGTGTGTGCGTGTGTGTGTGTGTGTGTGTGTGTGTGTGTACTAGCAGCTCTGTACTAATTACTGCTCTAATAGATAGATAGATAGATAGATAGATAGATATATACTTTATTAATCCCCAAGGGGAAATTTGTCGAGTCAGTAGCAGCAACACACAAGAATAAAAAACCAAAACACAAAATATGTGATCTGGCAAGAGGTGAACTGTTGTAGAGCCTCATAGCCGTCGGCAGGAATGTTCTCCTGTATCTCTCCTTGTGGCAGCGGAGCGTGAGGAGACGTCTGGAGAAAGTACTCCTCTGTCCCTGTAGGAGGTGGTGGAGAGGGTGGTCCGGGTTGTCCAATATGGACACCAGTTTCTTCAACGACCTCCTCTCCACCACCTGTTCCAGGTGCTCCAGCTGGCAGCCGATGATGGAGCCAGCCTTCCTAACCAGTTTGTTAAGACGGCTGGTGTCACCCCAGCAGACAATGGCAAAGTGCAGCACACTGGCCACAACCGACTGGTAGAACAACTCCAACATCTTGCTGCACACGTTGAAGGATCAAGCTTTCTCAGGAAAGAGTCGACTCATCCCTTCTTGTACACAGCGTTGATGTTGGCCTTCCAGTTCAGTCGGCTGTCGATGGAGCTCCACCATGTCCACGTCCACTCCCAGGACACTCAGAGGTGTAGGAGCTGTCGCCTTCCTCCTGAAGTCCACCACCATCTCTCTGGTCTTGGCCACGTTCAGCCGCAGGTGGTTCTCATCGGCCCACTTTACAAAGTCACTCACCACTGCCCTGTACTCCTCCCGTCCATCCCTAATACACCCGACCACTGCAGAATCATCAGAGTACTTCTGCAGATGGCATGACTCCGTGTTGTACTGGAAGTCACTGGTGTACAGGGTGAAGAGGAAGGAGACAGAACAGTTCCTGTGGGGCTCCAACATCACTGACCACCGTTCCAGACAGCACACGGCCCATTCTGACAAACTGTGGTCTGCCTGTGAGGTAGTCAGTGATCCAGGAGATGGTGGCAGCCCTTCTCACTCAGCAGCAGTGGCTGGATGGTGTTAAATGCACTGGAGAAGTCAAAGAAAGTGACTCTCACAGAGACACGGTTCCATCCAGGTGCGACTGAGCGCAGCAGGTAGATGATGGCCCACATGAGGCTGGTAAGCCAGAGGGTCCAACGATGATTTCACCTGCGGCCGGAGGTGGGCCAAGACCAGCCTCCAGCACCTTCATCACATGGGAGGTGAGGCGACGTCGGTAGTCGTTGAGGCCAGATGGTGCTGACTTCTTTGGGACAGGGACCAGGCACTTCCACAGCACGGGACTTCCCCAGCCTCAGGCTGAGGTTGAAGAGGCGCTGCAGGACACCAGACAGCTGGGTGGCGCAGGTCTTTAGGACCCTGGGGCTGATGCCATCAGGACCTTCAGCTCTGCGCTGGTGTAGTTTCTCCAGCTGTCTTCTCACCTGGTCAGTCGTCACAGAGAGGGGAGGCTCGGTGGATGTGCAGCTCAGCAGGGGGACAGAGGGGAGGAGGTGTTTGGGAGGTGTGATGTGTGGAGGAGACGGGAGGCTGTGAACTGAACCTATTGAAAAACAGTTCAGGAGCCCCTGGCTGTCTCCTCCCACCTTGAAGCCAGTTATCTGCTTCATGCCAGACCACACCTCCCTTGTGTTGTTCAGCTGGAGTTTGGCCTCCAGCTTCCTCCTGTAAGTCCTTGCCTCCTGAGCTTCACCTTTAGGTTGCGCTGGGCTTTCTCAGCTCATCCCTGTCTCCAGACCTGAAAGCAGCTCAGGGCTTGTTGTTAGTCCGTGATGGGATGGTGGTGTGTTCACAGAACTTGATGTATTCCGTGATGCAGTCGGTCATACTGTTGATGTCCTCAGAGACCACCTCCTCACAGTCCTGGTGGTCACCGCAGCCTCTTCACTAGAGGAACATACCTGGGTGTCAGCGGACCAGGTCATGATCAGACCTGCCGAGGGGAAGGGCAGTGGCAAGTCCAGAGTTTTATTGTTCCTTGTTGGGCAGTCTATGTATTGATGGAAGGTTGGCAGAGCTTTTTCCAATGTGGTGTGGTTAAAGTCACCAGTGATAGCCATGAATGCTCCAGGCTGATGATTCAGCAGAGCAGACACAGTGGAGTGGATGGTGTCCACAGCTTCCTCAGCGTCAGCTGATGGCGGCACGTACACGACAACCACAATGGCGGACGTGAACTCTCTCGGCAAATAGTACGGGCGCATCCCCACGGCCAACAGTTCAATGTTCGCTACAGAAGCGCTCCTTCACGCACACATGGTCCGGGTGGCACCACCGTTCATTCACATAAACAGCGATCCCGCCCCCCCTCTTCTTACCGCTCTGTGTAGCGTCTCTGTCAGCCCCAACAGTCCTGAAGCCGGGCTGGTGTAAGGGCTGGTGTAAGGTTTGGGTCACATTCAGGCCACACACACACGAGCACACACACACACACACACACACACACAGGCAAACACACACACACACAGGCAAACACACGCACACACACGAGCACACAAACACACACACACACACACACACAGGCACACACACGAGCACACAAACACACACAGGCAAACACACACCTGGTTATCGTAACAGTTAATTGACACTCGTGTTTCTTGTGTTTCATGACACGGAACAAGATAAACGAGCACGAGCTGTTTGAAGTCGCGCGCTAACACCGTAACACCGGGGCTGAATTAGCTCGTGACGTTAGCTCGCGCCAGGTTGGACAGCAGCTTAGCGGGAAGAGGGCGCGCGGGTCGCTGCCGGTTACTTACCGTCTTACCGTCACGCACTCGAATCCCGGTTCCTCGGGAAGCCGACGGTTGGTTGTTCCTCCCTCGCTCACTCAGAAATCACGCAGCTGGTCGCGGCCATCGTCCTGTTGTCATGGCACTGACGCTCTAACGGAGAAGCCGAGTGCTTGTGCGCAGGAACGGAAGTAGACGGAGTGCCGGGAAAATAATCTTTTTTTTTCTCTCAAGCTAATAAATAAGTTCAACAAAAAGAGTAGAGAGACGTTCACCCACGAAAAGCCCTACCCTTTTATTAATATAAATATATAATATGAGTTAAATAGTTAACTTCATGTTTTCAGGGCTCTCAAGTGTCACGCATTGAGCGTGACAGTCACGCATTTCGGTCTTACGTCACGCACTCCCGCCACACATCGTATTTATCAGGCTGAAAAAAAACTCGGCTATTTAATGTTTTAATGTGCCGCAGCGCGCCAACATGAGCCGCGCTGCCCTCACCGTGGAGGAATCAAGCGCGAGGAGCCACTTATCAGCCAATCAAAAAGAAGATAGAGATGTCACTCTTGCCTGTCTTCAAACTTGAGAGCCCTGTTAATGACATGTGGTTCAATTAAGTTCTCACTCTCTTAAACTTTAAATCTTGAAAGAAATAATGTGTTGTGTTTGTGCGTGTGATTTTGTGTGTTGATGTCAACTCAGCTGTCATAACAAGCAGCAGGAGAGCACCGTGTTAACCTCTTGGTATCCTGCATGCTCAACACATCAGAGCATTGTTTGTTAAGGCGGCCCACAGCATTTATCACTTTATTTACAGGCCTAGGAAAAGGGCCCAAACAGCTCTTTGTACAAGTAAGATGTATTATAAAGAATTTAACGTAAAGACAGGACATTTGTGCAATATAATTAGGCATGTTTTTTTGTTATTGGACCGTGTTGAGCACACTGTGTTCTTGAAATATAGCTTTGTTTTTTACAATATTCTACTCAAAACCTCTTTTCTTCTCATTGTTGAGTGATATTTAAACCGCGTCGCCCAACTGCGCCCCCCCCCAAAAAATTTCACCAGCCGCCACTGCCCATCACATGTCAGATACATGTTCTGTAAGATCATGTATCTGATGGTTCAGGCTGGGCGTGAGCACTGAACCATACAGAAGCTGTGAGGGCGCCCTCTAGAGGAGCTCACGACACACTGCAGCCTGTGTTCATAGGATTACTTTATTTCGATCAACAACCTGGTTCATAGTATTACTTTATTAACATAAACAACCTGGTTCATAGTATAACTTTATTAATATAAACAACCTGTTCATAGTATAACTTTATTAACATAAACAACCTGTTCATAGTATAACTTTATGAATATAAACAACCTGGTTCATAGTATAACTTTATTAACATAAACAACCTGGTTCATAGTTTAACTTTATTAATATAAACAACCTGGTTCATAGTTTAACTTTATTAATATAAACAACCTGGTTCATAGTATAACTTTATTAACATAAACAACCTGGTTCATAGTTTAACTTTATTAATATAAACAACCTGGTTCATAGTTTAATTTTATTAATATAAACAACCTGGTTCATAGTATAACTTTATTAATATAAACAACCTGGTTCATAGTATAACTTTATTAACATAAACAACCTGGTTCATAGTTTAACTTTATTAATATAAACAACCTGGTTCATAGTTTAACTTTATTAATATAAACAACCTGTTCATAGTATAACTTTATGAACATAAACAACCTGTTCATAGTATAACTTTATGAACATAAACAACCTGTTCATAGTATAACTTTATTAACATAAACAACCTGGTTCATAGGATTACTTTAATATAAACAACCTGGTTCATAGTATAACTTCATGAACATAAACAACCTGTTCATAGTATAACTTTATTAACATAAACAACCTGGTTCATAGGATTACTTTGTTAATATAAACAACCTGGTTCATAGTATAACTTTATTAACATAAACAACCTGGTTCATAGGATTACTTTGTTAATATAAACAACCTGGTTCATAGTATAACTTTATGAACATAAACAACCTGGTTCATAGGATTACTTAATAAACAACCTGGTTCATAGTATAACTTTATTAACATAAACAACCTGGTTCATAGGATTACTTTGTTAATATAAACAACCTGGTTCATAGTATAACTTTATGAACATAAACAACCTGGTTCATAGTATAACTTTATGAACATAAACAACCTGGTTCATAGGATTACTTTGTTAATATAAACAACCTGGTTCATAGTATAACTTTATTAACATAAACAACCTGGTTCATAGGATTACTTTGTTAATATAAACAACCTGGTTCATAGTATAACTTTATGAACATAAACAACCTGGTTCATAGGATTACTTTGTTAATATAAACAACCTGGTTCATAGTATAACTTTATTAACATAAACAACCTGGTTCATAGGATTACTTTGTTAATATAAACAACCTGGTTCATAGTATAACTTTATGAACATAAACAACCTGAATCAGAATCAGAATCAGAAACAGTTTTATTGCCAGGAATGTTTACACAAACGAGGAATTTTTTTTGGTGGAAGGTGCAACATTTGGACATGACAAACAAACAACAATCAACACGACAGAAAGAAAGACAACAATGTGTGAAAGTGTTTGGGTGTGTGCTTCAAGTGGTGTGTTTTAGTTAAAGTGTATATTACGCGTGAAAGTGCATGTTAAAGTGGCATGTGTGGAGGAGTGCATGTTAAAGTGCATGTGACGACGTGAGTGGAGGAGGGAAGAAGAAGGAGGAGTGGGAGGAAGAGGAAGAGGAAGGTGGAAGAAAAGGTGGTAGTCCTGGGGGTGACAGTCAGTCAGTCCGGGTTCCATTGATGAGCCCGACTGCCGACGGGAAAAAGCTTTTGGTGTGGCGGGTGGTCTTTGTCATGATGGACCGCAGCCTCCTCCCCGAGGGAGGACTCGAACAGGAGTGTCCAGGGTGGGAGGGTCAGCGACAATCTTTCTGGCCCGCTTCAGTGACCTGGAAGTGAACAGGACCTGGAGGGAAGGCAGATTGCAGCCGATAACCCTCTCGGCCGAGCGGATGATGCTCTGCAGCCTGCGCTTGTCTTTGGCTGTGGCTGCAGGGTGCCAGACGGTGATGGAGGAGCAGATGATGGACTCAACGATGGCCGTGTAGAATTGTACCATCATTCTCCTTGGCAGGTTGAATTTCCTCAGCTGCCTCAGGAAGAACATCCTCTGCTGGGCCTTCTTGGTGATGGAGCCGATGTTCAGCTCCCACTTGAGGTCCTGGGTGATGATGGAGCCCAGGAAGCGGAAGGACTCCACAGCGTCGACGGGGGAGTCACACAGGATGAGAGGGGCGGGTGGGGCTGCATTCCTCCTGAAATCCACAACCATCTCCACTGTCTTTAGAGCGTTGAGCTCCAGGTTGTTCTGGCTGCACCAGGTCACCAGGTGGTCAGTCTCCCACCTGTAGGTGGTCTCGTCCCCACCAGAGATGAGCCCAATGAGGGTGGTGTCATCCATGAACTTTAGGAGCTTGACGGACTGGTGACTGGAGGTGCAGCTGTTGGTGTACAGGAGAACAGCAGAGGGAAAGAACACAGCCTTGGGGAACCTGGTGGTCCGGGAGCCTGAGACGTGTTTCCCCAGCCTCACGTGCTGCTTCCTGTCGGTCAGGAAGTCTGTGATCCACCTGCAGGTGGAGTCGGGCACGTGCAGCTGGGAGAGCTTGTCCTGCAGCAGGGACGGGATGATTGTATTGAAAGCAGAGCTGAAGTCCACAAACAGGATCCTGGCGAGGTTCCTGGGAGTCCAGATGCTGGAGGATGTAGTGAAGGGCCATGTTGACTGCATCGTCTACAGACCTGTTGGCTCTGTAGGCGAACTGCAGGGGTCCAGGAGTGGGTCGGTGATGGTCTTGAGGTGTGACAGGACCAAGCGTTCAAAGGACTTCATGACCACAGAGGTCAGGCGATGGGCCTGTAGTCATTGAGTCCTGTGATCTTGGGTTTTGGGGACGGGGATGATGGTGGAGGCCTTGAAGCAGGCTGGAACGTGGCATGTCTCCAGGGAGGTGTTGAAGATGTCGGTGAACACCGGAGACAGCTGGTCAGCACAGTGCTTCAGGGTGGAGGGGAGGCGAGTCCGGGCCCGCTGCTTTGGGGTTCTGCTTTTTGAACAGCCTGTTGACGTCTCTCTCCAGGATGACGAGGGTCGTCGCTGAGTTGATGGAGGGTGCTCCAGAGGTGTGAGCCCCTGATGGGCTGGGGGAGGGTGGGCTGATGGTCTGTGGCTTGTTGATGGGGCTGTGGGGGATTGTCTCAGGACTGCTCCATTGTCTTTCAAAGCGGCAGTAGAACTCATTGAGCTCGTCTGCCAGAAGCACATTGTTCATGGAGTGGGGTGATTTGGGCCTGTAGTTGGTGATCTGCCTGAGCCTCTCCAGACAGAAGCAGAGTCGTTTGCTGAGAGCTGCTGTTGCAGTTTCTCAGAGTACAGTCGTTTAGCATCTCTCACCGCCTTGCTAAACCTGTATTTGGACTCTGTGTACAGGTCCTTGTCCCCACTCCTGAATGCCTGGTCCTTCTGCAGTCTTAGCTTCCTGAGCTCCGCTGAACCAGGGTTTGTCGTTGTTATAACTCACCCTGGAGCTGGATGGAATACAGCTGTCCTCACAGAAGCTGATGTAGGAAGTTACAGCCTCTGTGTACTCATCCAGGCTGTTGGTAGCAGTCCTGAAGACATCCCAGTCAGTACAGTCCAAGCACGCCCGTAGATCCTCCAGAGCCTCACTGGTCCACTTCTTGAACTTCCTCACCACAGGTTTGCAGAGCTTTAGTCTCTGCCTGTATGAGGAATCAGATGAACCATGACGTGGTCAGAGTTTCCCAGTGCAGCTCGAGGACGGCGTGATAGGCCCTGCTGATTGTTGTGTAGCAGTGGTCCAGAATGCTCTTCTCTGGTAGGGCATTTAATTAACTGTCTATATTTAGGAGTTCGTGGCTGAGGTTTCCTTTGTTAAAATCCCCGAGTACAATAACTAAAGAGTCCGGGAAGGTCCGCTCCACACACCGTATCTGTTCAGCGAGGTCCGCTGTGCCTCGTGCACGTTCCCTCTGCGGCATGTAAACTCCGCCAGGATGAATGAAGCGAACTCACGGGGAGTAGAAGGGTTTGCAGTGAATGATAAAAGATTCCAGGTCCGCGAACAGTGCTGTAGAATCACCGTTACGCCGATGCACCAGCCGTTGTTGAGGTAAAGCAGATTCCTCCACCCTTTTTTTCCGGAGAGCTCCGTGACCGGTCCGCTCGAACAGCTGGAAGCCAGCGAGCTGGAGCGCAGAATCTGGTATCGATCCACTTAGCCATGATTCCGTAAAGCACAGGACGGAGGATGAGGAGAAGTCTCTGTCTCTCCCACCAGCAGCTGGAGTTCGTCCAGTTTGTTGCACAGTGAGCGGACATTTGAGAGAAATATGCCCGCAGCGCTGTACGAGATCCCGTTCCGTAGTCGCATAAGCGCCCTGAACGTTTCCCTCTCCGGCGTCTCACCGTGGGCGAAGGTGAGCACACCTTTACAAAATGTCCAGTAACTCCACAGAAGTTAAAAACGTTAGAAATAAATCCGCTGGAGTTGTTCCCCTGATGTTCATGAGCTCTTCTCTGGTGAAAGAGCTCTGGGAATCACAGCAGAAAACAGTATTTAAAACGAAAACAACAAAAAACATCGCACTAACGCACCGAGGCGTCCGCGGCGCCTGGTTCATAGTATAACTTTATGAACATAAACAACCTGTTCATAGTATAACTTTATGAACATAAACAACCTGTTCATAGTATAACTTTATGAACATAAACAACCTGTTCATAGTATAACTTTATTAACATAAACAACCTGGTTCATAGGATTACTTTGTTAATATAAACAACCTGGTTCATAGTATAACTTTATGAACATAAACAACCTGGTTCATAGTATAACTTTATGAACATAAACAACCTGTTCATAGTATAACTTTATGAACATAAACAACCTGTTCATAGTATAACTTTATGAACATAAACAACCTGGTTCATAGTATAACTTTATGAACATAAACAACCTGTTCATAGTATAACTTTATTAACATAAACAACCTGGTTCATAGTATAACTTTATGAACATAAACAACCTGTTCATAGTATAACTTTATGAACATAAACAACCTGGTTCATAGTATAACTTTATGAACATAAACAACCTGGTTCATAGTTTAACTTTATGAACATAAACAACCTGTTCATAGTATAACTTTATTAACATAAACAACCTGGTTCATAGTATAACTTTATGAACATAAACAACCTGTTCATAGTATAACTTTATGAACATAAACAACCTGGTTCATAGTATAACTTTATGAACATAAACAACCTGTTCATAGTATAACTTTATGAACATAAACAACCTGTTCATAGTATAACTTTATGAACATAAACAACCTGTTCATCGTATAACTTTATGAACATAAACAACCTGGTTCATAGTATAACTTTATGAACATAAACAACCTGTTCATAGTATAACTTTATGAACATAAACAACCTGTTCATAGTATAACTTTATGAACATAAACAACCTGGTTCATAGTATAACTTTATGAACATAAACAACCTGTTCATCGTATAACTTTATGAACATAAACAACCTGGTTCATAGTATAACTTTATTAAGATAAACAACCTGGTTCATAGTATAACTTTATGAACATAAACAACCTGTTCATAGTATAACTTTATGAACATAAACAACCTGGTTCACTGTGTCATGTGTATCTACCATAGGGGTATCTAGAAGGCACTGTGTCATCTTAATATCATATTTGTTAGGCATCTAAAAAGAATATTTCGCTGCGTGTCGTTTTGAACCTGTGCTATGAGACGGTATTCCGTCGTCACGGTTACATGTTGTTCAGTGATCAATGCGATGCTTTGAAAGGGGACCGGTCACCACCCATCAGTTGGTCAGATGCTCAGTCAGTCGGTCAGTGAGCAGCAACATGGACGCCAGCCGTGACATGAAGGCCAGCGGGAGCTATCTGGTAAGACCGACTACCAACGCGGCTTTAGAGGCGCCGAGGGTCCACAGCTCGTGATGCAACCGCTACTCGTCACAGTGCTGTTTATTAAGAGTTTATAATGTGGTAAAGATTGTTGTTCTTAGCATCAAACTGCCCACGACACTCACAACCCGCTTTTTAGCTAGTGTCTTGCCGTAACAACAATTTCCGTGTAAGTCTAATATATATATAAAAAGCTACTAATAGTGCTAACAGAGCTAACACTGCTATATACATATATATATATATATATGTATATATATATATGTGATTGTGTGTTGCCGTAGCAACAATTTCCAAGATGTCCGCTCCCGGTTGTGAGAGATTAGACCCAAGTGGCTCAATTTAAAAAAAGCTTCTTTTTTTCTGTTGCCGAAATGTCAGATTGACCCGTTTAAGAACGATAAAGCTTATATGACATGTCCTTTATGATATTAAACACACGTATTGAACAAACTGATATAAAATCATCATGATCTGCTCGGTTCATTCGGCTGACTCAATATTTAGCTCATGGATTTTATACTGTTCAATTCAAACCATATCAAAACAAATGTAAACCAAAAGAAATCACATTATATTCATTTAATTGTTGTTTTAAGGTGTACCATTACAGCCCGATGTAACATTCAACATGATGACTCTGTGTTCAGGGTCCGCACGGTCTTGGAAAACATGGAAAATCATGAAATATTTAAAAACGTTTATTTTCATGCCTGTGAGAAAAAATCCCAAAAGGTTTTGTTAAAGTCGTGTAACTGTTATATTCACATGTGCATTCACGCTGAGTTTAAATAACTAAGATGCTTTTAAAAGAATGACGCTCAGAGTATAAAACGTAATTTTGCTATTTTTCTGCACTGCAAGTGAACGCACCATAACTGAAAAGAATAATTGTTTATTCTCTTAATCTAAACTTGTGTCTCTCATTCATTTGAGTCATTTAAGGTTTTATACTGTATGCTTTGCAATTCTCATTGTTAGTTTAAATACCACATTTTCTCACTTTTTCATGTGTCGGTTGTGAACGAGCTTCTGCTCGGCTGCGTTTGAACGTGTCCGGTGGAAAGTGACTCATTTTAAACGCCGCTCTTCCTCTCCCAGCTGACTCAAACACGCCGGATGGACGAGATGATAAAGCAGGAGATGATGGAGCAGGGGATGAAGTACAAGAATATATTGGAGGATATAGAGAAGAAGATGAGATTACCACATCTTCTGGGACTGTCCCATCATTAAAAACTTTTGGAAGGCGGTACACAATGCTTTACAGGACATCTTTCACGAGGACATCCCTTTGGACTTTAAGATTCTGTACCTTGGAAATATACCTCAAAGCTGGCCGAAAGGGGACAGACTCTTGATAAATGCAATGCTGGTGGCCAGTAAAAAGTCTATTACCAGAAAATGGTTATTACCAGAGTGTCCTACAATCATATCATGGAGAGACATTGTGACAGAGATCTACAGAATGGAGCAGATTACAGCCCATGTAAACCAAAGAACGGAAACATTTCTTAAGCACTGGCAAAAGTGGTGCAACTATGTCACCGATAAATGGCCTGACTGTATTTCTTTACTCTATAGAAAATGATTTCTCCCTGCTTTATTTTAAAGTTTTGTGACTATGGTATTGTTTTTGTTACTTTATTTGCATATGTGTTTATTTTTTTGTTTTTCACTTCTCTTTATACAAAGAATCTGAAAAATGTCAAGATGTGTATGTGAGATTCTGAACACTAATAAAATATAAATTAAAAAAATTAAAAAAAGAGAAGAAGATGAGGAAGGAGATGGAGGATGATTTAATGAAGCAGTTTGAGAAGATGATGAAGGAGATGGAGGAGGATGTAGAGAAGAAGTTTGAGAAGATGTTGAAGGAGCAAGAGAAGGAGCATGAGAAGGAGCAGGAGGTGATAAAGAAGGAGCGGGAGGAGCTGGAGGTCAAACTACATTTTTTCTTGTTCCCTTTGTGAGAAGACACGAGGTCAGTGGGGGTGAGATACATTAGCATAGTAGAAGACGCCATTACGATTCGGATTAGCGCCTCCTAGAGGTTCTGAAATAGATACTTTTTAAAGGGGATTAAGGGGTTAACCTTTTAGCACCATCGTGTGGTTGGTGTTGGAAATTACATCCGACACACCAGAGTTACATGCTGCTGCTGTTTTCACCAACACATTTTGACAATTTGGATTTAAGAGATATTTTTCTTTGAGTACTATTGCCAGTGTTAAAGATATAGTGTTGGGTTTACTATTGATTTTTGATAAACAATAGTGGTTATTATTACAGTAATGCCGTTCGGCGTACAAGTAATTGATTTCCCATCACCGTTTCAGTACTGAGTTTTTATTTCTTTATCTTTTTGTTTTTTTTTGATTGACAGTTTTAGAGAATAGTGTTGGGTTTACTGTTTTTTGGGAAAAGACAGTGGTTATTATTACAGTAAATGCCATTAGGCTTACGAGTAGTTGATTTCTCATCACCGTTTCAAAACTGAGTTTTTTATTTTTATTTTAGTCGGTTTCAAAGGATAGTTTTGGGTTTACTGTTTTTTGGAAAAATAGTGGTTATTATTACAGTCGTCCGTTGGACGTCTGAATCGATTTCTCATGAGCTGTTAAGAAACTGACACCTATTTATGCGACGTGCTAAATTGGCAGTTTTGTTTAAAGTAACAAATATTCTCCCATTCTACAGTATATTGTTAAATGTTTTGTGTAATAATAACATCCTTTTCCCATTTTTGACAGCTGCAGGCTGTTCATGTCTTGATGCTTGACTGTTTTGATTGTCTGTGATTGCTGTTTAACCAAAGTAACAGTTTGGTTTTTACTATTATTATTCTGCATTCGTATTACCATTTGTTCTTGTTTGGAGGTGAAAGGTGCAGGGGTGTTTTATGAGTCACCAGGACTGTGCCACAGCGGGAGGTCAGGATGCAGATCTCTCTGCCCTCCTTCCCTCCCCCCACTCCCTCGCTCCCCACATACATTAAGATTCTTGAACTGATAAAAGTAAAGAAAAGAGTGAGAAAAAATGGAGCCTGTTTTTTTAGACAAAGGACTCCCAACACTTACTTATGCGATGTGGGGGAAGGTCTTCATGAAGAAGCCGAGATGAAAGTGGAGGTTTCATGACACTGTAAAGCTGGAATACTGTAAGATATTCGCCCTGTTTCCCCTCTCCCCACCCATCCACCCACCCTATCTTTCCCTCTTCCCCCCCCCCCCCCCCCCACACACACATCGACACACATCGACACACGCACTCACTTAGCATATAGAGGACAAATGTTGCCCAAAGACAACATACCTTGCTCCATTCACTGTGTCCAAAGATTGATACACACACACACACACATTGTGACGATGTTATGCATGTCGCATAAACATGAAAGAAACCTTTAAAATAGATTGACCTTTGAAAAGGAAACATTTTATTGACGGTTTGGAAATAATAGATGAATATTTTTGATATTGGAACACATTAGAAAGAAAAATGTATGAATCTAATTTTAATTTTAATATTCTTTTACAGGGGAAGTTGGACCGCAGAGTAAACTTTTTCCTCCCATTTAGCTTTGTTTCTTACATTGTTTTGGATTAAATTGGTGTTGTAACTTGTGTTAACAGTAGAATGACTAAAAGTCGTAACGTCTGTTTAAATCAAACCAATAACCTTTTTTTCCCATTAGTAAGTTTCTTTGATTTTGGTTCGTGATGGTTGAACTATTTCGTTAAAATAACAGCTTTTCCCATTTCTTGACGGTTGATTGTTACAATATTGGCTTACAGTAACAGTTTTTCCCATTTTGACACAATATTGTAAAATGTGTAGACTGTGCAATTCCAGTGTATAACGTTATCCCCTAACTAATTTGAATTTTAATTTTCCCAATCGCACCACACTTGCATCTTAGACACATAGTGTATAATAATTTTCTTTTAAATTTATCGAATAATTTTGAATTGTTTAGATATTTTTATTTTTCTACATGAACATTTCCTTACATATATAAAGCCAGTCAGTACCTATTCTCTGGAAAATACCAGAGCCAACTTCAATCAAGACCCCAGTAGCTTGAAGGCCAGAAGTTGACTGGTGAGAATGCTCACGAAGAGGAGCAGAAGGAAAGTATGGTTCACGTCTCGATCGACAAACCCAACAGAACTGGTGAAGCCATTGAGCGGGCAAGACTGCTGCCACATGGCATAGCAGTGGATGATGACAACGATCCCAGAAGATGCCTGGAGGAAGACACACCCTCAATGAAGAAGCATCCCTGAATGACGAACTTCCAACAGATACAACTCCTGTACCTTGCTGTCAGTTTAGTTCCCATCCCTTTCATCGACTCAGTCATATCTCAATACCCTCCCCGTACGCCCATAACCCCCTTATAAGAGAAGCTCTACACACCATAGTCGGTATATTAGGAGAAGAGGTACTGCCCTCTCCAACAGAGCGTTCCATTAGACATAACTGGAGATGGATGCCACCTGGACATCTCTCCCTCATCAACACCTCACAGACCCCCACCCTTAGCACAGATTCCCCAGCCCCATCCCCCAGCCTTTCCATATGACCCAGCCCCCTCAGCCACCATCTCAGCAGAATGGCCCTGACGCAGGCCCCAAGGCACGCCGAATAAGTTTCGGAGCCATTTAAGATCTTCCGCCACGAGGGGTCTACAAGTCTGCTTCCACAGGTACTAACAGAGAGTTGAAAGAAGAGGTTTCAAACAGGATGTCCCCAACCACCAACAGAGGTTTGCAGGTGCTGAATGCTGTGGCAACAAAACATGACAACGACCAGTGATGGCTGCGTTGAGTTCTCTCCACCTTCATGTTTCTGAATCAAATGGAATTTGCTTCAGAAAAGGAGGGAGGAAGGAGATCGCTAATGTACTGCAGCTGAAATTAGACTACATTGAAAAGGCTTAAACAAGACACTTGGCATTTCAAAAGACACATACACTCTCGCACTAACACACTCACCTACGCACACACACTTATACTCAATCACTCAGCCAATTGAAGCAGCTACCGAGAGTCGTCCTGGAACCATGAAGAAGCAACAGTCATGAAGAGACACCATAACTTACAGACCACAGTTGCCAGAGGCAATAAAGCAGCTGACCTCTCAGAGGAGAGAGCAGCAGGTTAGGTCAAAGAAATGACAGCCGCTGCCATACCGGGACTCCCGGAACTTGCATTGGAGGACATCAAGCTCATGCAGACAGAAGATCCAAAGACAGTGGTGAATTGTCCAAAGAAGAAACTGATGCTGAGATATGGTGATCAAAGGAGATTAGGGTCTGACCACGGCACAATTTTGCAACCAAACACGTAACACATTAAGAAACAAGCACCTACATGAAGAAATATATCTAGAGAACACATTCACAGGAGCAGGAGCAGACTATCGCCCAGGAGGGATAGCAGAGTTCATGGCGTGGTTTTGGAGAATGTTTGAGAAATGAAGTATGGGCTTCTTAGTCTATGCTAAAGGATCATCATAATCATGGGCGATAGTATGCAGGCAAATGTTAGGCCTCTCGCTTATGGGAGAATAAAGGTGACTATATTCAGAATATTAGTAATAATCACACCAACTCTGGTGATCGCAAATTAGCCTACATGAAACAACTGGCAAACTTACCGATTTGACAGTTCTCCCTCGGGTGCCGGCCCCCGAACATGTCGGCCGATCATTGCATCAATGAAAGACATCTCCAGCGCTGGCTTATGCGCGATGTAGCTATCAAGCTCACTCTTTTGTGTGAAGCAGATGAGGTCTAATGACACTATATCATCGGACATAAGTTCGTGCTCTTTACAACAAATGCACTCTATGTCTGTTTTCTGTGGCACACATTTCCCACAACTGCACCAAACGTCCGCCGACTTGCGTGCACGGTCCGCACGGTGAAGCATCTGGACCGCGGTCCTTCGCATCAACTTCATCAGAATCATCGCTATCATCGCTGTCACAATTCACTAAATGGGGATAGTCTGCTTTAAAGGTTCAAACAAGTATCCAGTTGCTGAATCAGACAATCTTTCATCGTCCATATTATCAATCTCTCAGCATTTGTTTGCGCGCCGACGTTGTTTATATTGGTATCTGAACACATCCGCTGTGGCTGGCTGTCGATCTCTCAACGATTTGACGTCACACCACCCGCGACATATTCAAGCTCCAGTGCAATGTCGCATGTCGGAGTTGAGGACTTTGAACAGCCTAAACTACGTATTGTTATTGAATACTGGACCGTCAGTGCATGAATAACCTTTAGAAACACATTATCCTTTGATCTGGCTACATATTCGCTTTCACTACAGGTACCCTTTAAGGACATGGAGAAGACCATTGAGCTGAATGTGGAGCATGAGAAGCTGAAGGAGGAGGTGAAGAGGAATGAAGATCCTCCTCTCAGTCCTAAATGCTGCCGGCTTGTTCCCACTGAACAGATTGTTGGTGTTAAACGACGTTCATGACGCCATCCTGAAACTCCTGGAGATGGACTTCTCCAAGGTGGCGGCCGGAGGAGGAGGAGCGGGAGAAGAAGGAGGAGCTGAATGAGATGCTGCGGAAGGTGCTGGAGCAGGAGTAGAAGATGAAGGAGCTGCAGGAGGAGGAGAGGTATATCCTCCTTCCACCTGGATGTGATCAAGGAGGTGATCCGTCTCATCGCCAGGAGGCTGGACTCCTCGTGGACGGGCCAGAAGGCCGACTAAGGAGCTCGCCGTCTCCTCTACAGCTTGCTATACCAGATCAGACGCTTGAGGAAAGAGGAGGAGGAGGAGGCGACCTTCCCGCTGACCTTCTCCTCGGGGGAGGCGCTCCGCGTCCTCTTCAGCAGCCAGTTCCGCGATGCCATCCTGAAACTCCTGGAGATGTCCTTCTCCAAGGTGGCGGCCGGAGGAGGAGGCGGTCAAATGCTGCCGGTTTGCGACCTCCGCCGCGACCAGGCTGCAGGCCTTCCTGCGGCCGACGCTGCGCCGCTTCTTTGGGTTGAAAATGGCGAGGAGAGCGAGGGGAATTCCCGCCGGGAGCAGACAGAGAGGCGGCGATGGGGAAACTCGGCGGGACTTCACCGAGCGGGAGAAGACCGGCGTCCTCTTCCTCCAGGAGCCGCTCAACACCATCCTGAAGACATTTTTTTAAGGCCCTCTTCCTCTCCCAGCTGACCCGCCTGGTCCAGGAGTCCAGAAGGATCGTCAGGGTGCTGGAGGATGAGGAGGAGGAGGAGGAGCTGCGTCCTCTATAGCAGCCAGTTCCGTGGTGGACAACGCCACGGAGATATTCGGCCGCCGCGCCGGAGCGACAGGTCGGTTGTGAACGAGCTTCTGCTCGGCTGCGTTTGAACGTGTCCGGTGGAAAGTGACTCATTTCTAACGCCGCTCTTTCTCTCCCTGCTGACTCAAACCCGCCTGATCCAGATGCCCATTAGGATCATAACGGAGGTGGTGGAGGAGGAGGAGGAGGAGGAGGAGGAGGAGGAGCTGGAGCTAGAGCTGACGGAGAATCAGAAGGAGAGGATAAAGGAGCGGAACGAATTGATAAAGGAGGAGAAGAAGAAATTTGAAAAATTGAAGAAGGAAACGGAGGAGTTGGTCAAGAAGAGGGAGTGGCACGAGGTCTATGCGAAGATTCTTCAGGAGATGTTTAACGTCGTTGGCCGTCTCCTATATGGCCTTCATCACAAGTTGATATGGCTGAGGAATGCGGACGCGCCGACCTTCCCGCTGACCTTCCCGCTGACCTTCTCCTCGGGGAAGACCCTCCGCTTCATCTCCAGCCGCCTGTTCCGAAAGGTCAGCCTGGAGGTGCTGGAGATGTCCTTCTCCACGGCGGAGGCCCTCGACGTCTTCGCCGTTGTGGTGGACAATCTCCAGGACATGTGCCGGCCGGCGGCGGGCTGCCGGGCCTTCCCGTGGTGTCGGTCCATCAAGGTCACGGTGTCGGAGGAGCAGGAGGCCTCCGCGGCCAGACTCAGGGCGGTCCTGGGGCCGATGCTTCTCCGCTTCTGCAGGGGGAGCACGGAGGCGAGCGGGAGCAGACCGCCGTCCTCTTCCGCCAGGAGCATCAACATCCTGACGATTTTTAATAAACAGAATTGTTAATCAGCATCTCGTATTTATTGATTTATTTAATCTAACAGACTGAAACATGGAATCATAAAACATCTAACCCTACTAAGTGCACACAAACCCTTTGTTCTACAGATCACGTGTTATGAAATGTAATGATTTGGTTTATTATTAAATAATGCAGACAATGTACAGAGCTAAACTGAAGTCACTGCCAGACTGTGTACAAAGTTTATTTTCAATGCATGAGTGAATATGATTTGAGATGTTCGTAAGCTCACGGTATAAAAGGCTAAAAAAGGGATTCAAAGAAGATGTATTTCTGTTGGAGTCCAATTATGGAATAATGTTGAGATGGATGTAAGACTGGTGAACTCCTTTTGGGTTTTCAAGGGAATTATTTATAAAACAATTCTTGAGTTATAAATGTGATTAAACACGTATTTATATGGAAGATGTATGTTGAAGTATATATAAATATATATATATTTTTTATTTTGTTTGTTGTTTTTTTCTTTATTTTATATTTTCTGATTTATTTTGATTATAATTTAGGATAGGAATTTATAAGCATTTTTTGCTTCTACCTTTATCTTTTCAGTCTTTCTCTTTAGTATATTATATAGAATAATATTGTATTTGATTTGATTGACTGAATAAAATATACAAACAAACATGACATCAGTACAAGTATTATATATATATATATACAGGACTGTCTCAGAAAATTAGAATATTGTGATAAAGTTCTTTATTTTCTGTAATGCAATTAAAAAAACAAAAATGTCATGCATTCTGGATTCATTACAAATCAACTGAAATATTGCAAGCCTTTTATTCTTTTATTGCTGATTATGGTACAGCTTAAGAAAACTCAAATATCCTATCTCTAAATATTAGAATATCATGAAAAGTATACTAGTAGGGTATTAAACAAATCACTTGAATCGTCTAATTAACTCAAACACCTGCAAGGGTTTCCTGAGCCTTGACAAACACTCAGCTGTTATAAATCTTTTTTTACTTGGTCTGAGGAAATATTCAAATTTTATGAGATAGGATTTTAGAGTTTTCTTAAGCTGTAAGCCATAATCAGCAATATTAAAAGAATAAAAGGCTTGCAATATTTCAGTTGATTTGTAATGAATCCAGAATGCATGACATTTTGTTTTTAATTGCATTACAGAAAATAAAGAACTTTATCACAATATTCTAATTTTCTGAGACAGTCCTGTATATATATTTAAGTGCCTTCACTTATTTACTGCTTTTGATCCCAGGAGAAACCTGTGAAATTATTACATCTATCTTTATGGAATAAGTATTGACTTGACACTGCGTGTGTGTGTGTGTGTGTGTGTGTGTGTGTGTGTGTGTGTGTGTGTGTGTGTGTGGTTGAGAGAGAAGGGGAAAGAGAAGGTAGAAGTCGGTGGACTACGCCACGCAATGTCCTTGTGAATTATTAATAAATGATAAATTAATTGTACTTGTATAATTCAATTTTAATTCAGTTTGTTTTGTTGAGCCCAAAATCACAAATCACAATGTTCCTCTTTACAATCTGTACACATGACATCCCTGACCTTTGACCTCACATCGGATCAGGAACAAAAGAGTTAAAGAACCCTTCAGGAGAGAACAGAGGAGGACCCCTCTCCCGGATGGACAGAAGAACAGATGTCATGTGACCAGATGAACAGAGTTACATCAACATTCAATGAATATGACAGAGTGTATGAATAATTAGTCGTAGACATGGAGCACGATGCAGCTTTCCACAATCCATGAAACAGAAGGAGGTAGAGAGGAGGAGCATCGGCAGGGCCGTGGAGGCAGAAGGCAGGAGGCAGGAGGCAGGAAGCAGGAGGCAGGAGGCAGGGGCAAGGAGACAGGAGGCAGGAGGCAGGAGGCAGGAAACAGGAGGCAGGAGGCAGGAAGCAGGAGGCAGGAAACAGGAGGCAGGAGGCAGGAAGCAGGAGACAGGAGGCAGGAGACAGGAGACAGGAGGCAGGGGCAAGGAGGCAGGAAACAGGAGGCAGGAAGCAGGAGGCAGGGGCAAGGAGACAGGAGGCAGGAGGCAGGAGGCAGGAAGCAGGAGACAGGAGACAGGAGGCAGGAAGCAGGAGGCAGGGGCAAGGAGACAGGAGGCAGGAGGCAGGAAGCAGGAGGCAGGGGCAAGGAGATAGGAGGCAGGGGCAAGGAGGCAGGAGGCAGGAGGCAGGGGCAAGGAGACTGGACCGGCTCCAGACACAACCCAATGGAAACCTGAGGGCGAGATGTCACAAGGACTCAGGGAGGAAGCAGAGTTAGGAATGTGCAATGAAGAGATGTGCATTCATCCATAAGGAGAGAGGAGAGGAGAGAGGAGCTCAGTGTATCCTAAGCGTCCATAATAATAATAATAATAATAATCATTTATTTTATATAGCGCTTCTCAAGGCATGCCGACATCCCGAAGTCGCTTTACAGAGTCCAGAAGTCACACACACAGTCATCCCGGTGGTGGTAAGCTACATCAGGAGCCACAGCTGCCCTGGAGCAGACTGACGGAAGCGTGGCAGCCAATCAGCGCCTACGGCCCCTCCCCCCACCACCAACACTCATTCACATCCATACGAACCGGGGTGAGGCTGCGGTGCATGTCTTTATGATGGTGGGGGAAACCGGAGGACCCGGAGGAAACCCACGCAGACACGAGGAGAACATGCAAACTCCACACAGAAAGGAACGGGACGACCGGGATTCGAACCCAGGGCCTTCTTGCTGTGAGGCGACAGTGCTAACCACTGAGCCACCGTGCTGTCCATAAGGAGAGAGGAGAGGAGCTCAGTGTATCCTAAGCATCCATAAGGAGAGAGGAGAGGAGCTCAGTGTATCCTAAGCATCCATAAGGAGAGAGGAGAGAGGAGCTCAGTGTATCCTAAGCGTCCATAAGGAGAGAGGAGAGAGGAGCTCAGTGTATCCTAAGCCTCCATAAGGAGAGAGGAGAGGAGCTCAGTGTATCCTAAGCCTCCATAAGGAGAGAGGAGAGGAGCTCAGTGTATCCTAAGCCTCCATAAGGAGAGAGGAGAGGAGCTCAGTGTATCCTAAGCCTCCATAAGGAGAGAGGAGAGGAGCTCAGTGTATCCTAAGCCTCCATAAGGAGAGAGGAGAGAGGAGCTCAGTGTATCCTAAGCCTCCATAAGGAGAGAGGAGAGGAGCTCAGTGTATCCTAAGCCTCCATAAGGAGAGAGGAGAGAGGAGCTCAGTGTATCCTAAGCCTCCATAAGGAGAGAGGAGAGAGGAGCTCAGTGTATCCTAAGCCTCCATAAGGAGAGAGGAGAGAGGAGCTCAGTGTATCCTAAGCGTCCATAAGGAGAGAGGAGAGAGGAGCTCAGTGTATCCTAAGCCTCCATAAGGAGAGAGGAGAGGAGCTCAGTGTATCCTAAGCCTCCATAAGGAGAGAGGAGAGAGGAGCTCAGTGTATCCTAAGCGTCCATAAGGAGAGAGGAGAGGAGCTCAGTGTATCCTAAGCGTCCATAAGGAGAGAGGAGAGGAGCTCAGTGTATCCTAAGCCTCCATAAGGAGAGAGGAGAGGAGCTCAGTGTATCCTAAGCGTCCATAAGGAGAGAGGAGAGAGGAGCTCAGTGTATCCTAAGCCTCCATAAGGAGAGAGGAGAGAGGAGCTCAGTGTATCCTAAGCCTCCATAAGGAGAGAGGAGAGAGGAGCTCAGTGTATCCTAAGCGTCCATAAGGAGAGAGGAGAGGAGCTCAGTGTATCCTAAACGTCCATAAGGAGAGGAGAGAGGAGCTCAGTGTATCCTAAGCGTCCATAAGGAGAGAGGAGAGAGGAGCTCAGTGTATCCTAAACGTCCATAAGGAGAGGAGAGAGGAGCTCAGTGTATCCTAAGCGTCCATAAGGAGAGGAGAGGAGCTCAGTGTATCCTAAGCGTCCATAAGGAGAGAGGAGAGAGGAGCTCAGTGTATCCTAAGCCTCCATAAGGTTTAGGGCAGGGTTTTGGTTTTTGGGTCCCCTGCTACCGCCTTGGAGGTTTAAGCGTATGATGGAGACCCCGACTATGCACTGACCGACGCCTGTCACTTGCAATGCCCCTAACGTTAGATCTTCGACCCTGGTAAAAGTTCTCCAATTGAAAGGGAGTTGGGATCTATTGGTAAAGGCCACTATTGAGTATAAAAGAATTCTTTAGAAAGAGAGGCTGTGGACCCTGTTGAATTAGGTAATTTACTAAAGCAATATGTAAATTAGATTTACTAATGTACCATAACTTCATACATGTTGTTATAGAATGTGTGTTATTGTTTAATAATTTACAATATTGTTTGGTAAGTGTCTGTGTATTATTGTTTAATGCATTGCTGTAACACACTGGTGAAGATGAATCTCTTTGTGTTCCAAGAAAACAGATCAGTGGCAGCAAGGAGACTCCCCGGCATGGAGAGACGTCCTGAAGGAAACCCCATTCATGCAGTGGACCGCATGTCAGAGAGCAAATGGTGGCCGGAGTGATGACATCATGTGGATATGCAAATCTACCAACAGCCAGACGGCTCGGCCAATGAGCGAATTGGGGAAAGGTGTTACCAAGACAATGTATCCAATGAGAAGTGGATATTTCCCCTGGGGCGGGACGCCCGGGAAATACAAAATGAACTTTCGGATGCTGTGAGACACTTCTTTTAGGTGAAGCAAGAGACAGTTAACTACAATTGGTTTAGCCAGGAGTGGTCTGTGGATTGTGAAGCCTTAGAAGTCCTCGGCCGAGAATTTATACTCTGTATCTGAACAGTTATTAGTTATTATCAACGATTGATAACAGAGTCATCATGTTGAATGCTACATGTACCATTGGGCTGTAATGTTACACTTAAAAAAAATATTATATGAATATAGCGTGATTTTTTTGTTTACATTTGTTTTGATGTGGTTTGAATTGAACAGTATAAAATCCATGAGCTAAATATTGAGTCAGCCGAATGAACCGAGCAGATCATGATGATTTTATATCAGTTTGTTCAATACGTGTGTTTAATATAATAAAGGACATGTTGTATTAGCTTTTTCGTTCTTAAGCGGGTGAATCTGAGATTTCGCAAAAAAAAGCTTTTTAAAATTGAGCCACTTGCGTCTAATCTCTCACAACCGGGAGCGGACATCTTGGAAATTGTTGCTACGGCAACACACAATCACATATATGACCCGTCACACGTGTATATATATATAAAATAATTAGGGCTGTCAATCGATTAAAAAAAATTAACTAATTAATCGCACATTTTGAAATTGCGATTAATTAATCGAGATTAATCACAGTTAAAAGTTAAAAGTTCATTCTTTTTACAGACAAAACTTCACACAGAGCTGTGTTTTCAAAGAGGCTCCTACCTATAAAGTGCCAGCGAGGTATTTAATATCGTGGATGATAAATTGTTTCTTCAGTGAAACATCAGATTAGTTTAAAAAAAAGAAGTATATTGAGACCCCATTGGTCCTGTCATCTTTAACATTAAACACAGCAGAACCAGTGGCCTTGATAACTGACTGACATTCAAAAAGGTTGGGGACCACTGGTTTAGGGGGTTCTGGACGCTGCCCCAAGCTAAAGAGCGAGCTGCTTGGGCTCCGGCCCTCTGGCTCTCGGGGCCCCTGGTCCCCAGGGACAGTCCCTCTCACCGGCTGATCTCCTCCCAGGCATTACAGGTCCCCTCTGTGGACGAAGGGCCTGGGACTTATGGTGAGGGCAGCAGAACACTTTGCAGCACGACTGGTTGAGGTGAGTATAGCAGACGGGTCGGGGATCACATGATGCCTTACAATGGGGCTTATTAATGGACAGAGTGTAACTTAGTGTTCACCCGGGGTTGAGCCCAGTGGGGTTTAAATCAGGAACAACAGATTGCCTTCAGCATCAAGTGTGTGTTTAGTGCTTGTTGGCGGGTCCACCGCTTCTGGTCTATTCTATGCATGCCCTATTTGGGTTTAGATGCAGAGCCGTATTAGGGTTGGGAACTGGGTAACAGCCATCCCACTACAACTTGTGACTAGCGCTGAATACTGGACCAACTGTGAGGGCTCTCCCCCGGTGCACAAACAGTAGATCCCTTAAACTCAACAATAACACGGCATTTTCCATATAAATTAGCTCATCGCATGATGTTAGGTCAGGGTTTATGAAATATATCACTAAACATTGCTGTACCTAATGATCATAAAGCTTATGGCGTAATAACAACAACAACAATGTCCTCTAACCTGCTGCAAATCTCCGTTCTGTCGGTGGTGAGTTCAGGGCGCCTGGGAAACTCCGCACTCCCCGTTTAAAAGGGCTCCGTGGGCTGTTCCCGTGGCTGGACTCTCTGGTCCTGGTGGCCGCTGAAGTCCTCTCGTCACCCGGGTCTGCGCTGGTCCCTCGTTGGCTCCCTCCGAGGCGTCGGGGAGCGTTGTGGCCGTCTGTGAGGCCTCTCCAGTGTTGCCAGGTCCGCGGTTTTCCCGCGGAATTGGGCTACTTTTGAAGTGTTGCAGCGGGTTGAATTTTTTGTCCGCTGGTTTCGGTAGACCTATTTTGCATGCAAATTACATGAATATCTTTAAATAAAAATCCATATTTTAAATGAAATAATTTATTTATACCCAAACCCTACCAAACTGACTCCAGATCAGCACGTACACACATTTTATTCATGATAATATACTGTATCTAATTACACAAGGCCATTTTAGGACCTAGGTGAAATAACTGTTTCGGGAAAACTGCTTTTAATGCTGGCATACTAAACATGTGGTGTTACTTTGTAGATATTACAATACATTTGCAGGGCTCTCAAGTTTTGAAGACAGGCAAGCGTGAGATTTCCATCAGCACCCGACACAGCTGACCGTTCCGCGCGCCGGCATCGAGCCGAAAAGAGTTGTTGACGGGGGTGTAACGAAGTATTTTTTAAATCAACTAACGCAGTTACAGTTACTGAAATTTAAATGAGTTCGTTACTCGCGTTACTCTCTTTTGTGAAAAATGAACACTTGCAGACAAGAAGACAAGCTAGGCTACTTTAGCTGCTTCTGATCTGACATCGCAGGACCTTGGTGGCGCAATGATGGAACGTCTCGGACGTTATGGACTGACGACACGGAGACGGGACGACGTTATTATTCCTTTATTGGGCATTCACCAACACAGACAGCTGCTCCTCTCGGCTCAGCAGCTCGAACGTCAACAACAACGGTTCCCGTCAACCACCCTTAACTTCCGTTTTCCGATAGGTTAACCCCGCCTCCCCTCTACTCCGCCAATCACAGGCCCGCCCCCTCGACCAGCAGGCACGGTGCCACACTGTGATTGACAGCCACTTCCAGTGTTGCCAGGTCCGCGGTTTTTGCCGCTGGTTGAATTTTGTGCCCGCTGGTTCGGGTAGACCTATTTTGCATGCAAATTACATGAATATCTTTAAATAAAAATCCATATTTTAAATGAAATAATTTATTTATACCCAAATCCTACCAAACTGACTCCAGATCAGCACGTACACGCCTCACTAGCACCCCCCCCCTCAATTATATGCAGCACCTCAAGGCACCTTTGTTTTCTTTTAATGCGCGCCTCACCAGGTGAGCACACCTTTTACAAAAATGTCCAGTAACTCCACAGAAGTTAAAAACGTTGGAAATAAATCCGCTGGAGTTGTTCCCCTGATGTTCATGAGCTCTTCTCTGGTGAAAGAGCTCTGGGAATCACAGCAGAAAACAGTATTTAAAACGAAAACAACAAAAAACATCGCGCACCAACGCACCGAGGCGGCCGTCCGCGGCGCCTGGTTCATAGTATAACTTTATGAACATAAACAACCTGTTCATAGTATAACTTTATGAACATAAACAACCTGTTCATAGTATAACTTTATGAACATAAACAACCTGTTCATAGTATAACTTTATTAACATAAACAACCTGGTTCATAGGATTACTTTGTTAATATAAACAACCTGGTTCATAGTATAACTTTATGAACATAAACAACCTGGTTCATAGTATAACTTTATGAACATAAACAACCTGTTCATAGTATAACTTTATGAACATAAACAACCTGTTCATAGTATAACTTTATGAACATAAACAACCTGGTTCATAGTATAACTTTATGAACATAAACAACCTGTTCATAGTATAACTTTATTAACATAAACAACCTGGTTCATAGTATAACTTTATGAACATAAACAACCTGTTCATAGTATAACTTTATGAACATAAACAACCTGGTTCATAGTATAACTTTATGAACATAAACAACCTGGTTCATAGTTTAACTTTATGAACATAAACAACCTGTTCATAGTATAACTTTATTAACATAAACAACCTGGTTCATAGTATAACTTTATGAACATAAACAACCTGTTCATAGTATAACTTTATGAACATAAACAACCTGGTTCATAGTATAACTTTATGAACATAAACAACCTGTTCATAGTATAACTTTATGAACATAAACAACCTGTTCATAGTATAACTTTATGAACATAAACAACCTGTTCATCGTATAACTTTATGAACATAAACAACCTGGTTCATAGTATAACTTTATGAACATAAACAACCTGTTCATAGTATAACTTTATGAACATAAACAACCTGTTCATCGTATAACTTTATGAACATAAACAACCTGGTTCATAGTATAACTTTATGAACATAAACAACCTGTTCATCGTATAACTTTATGAACATAAACAACCTGGTTCATAGTATAACTTTATTAAGATAAACAACCTGGTTCATAGTATAACTTTATGAACATAAACAACCTGTTCATAGTATAACTTTATGAACATAAACAACCTGGTTCACTGTGTCATGTGTATCTACCATAGGGGTATCTAGAAGGCACTGTGTCATCTTAATATCATATTTGTTAGGCATCTAAAAAGAATATTTCGCTGCGTGTCGTTTTGAACCTGTGCTATGAGACGGTATTCCGTCGTCACGGTTACATGTTGTTCAGTGATCAATGCGATGCTTTGAAAGGGGACCGGTCACCACCCATCAGTTGGTCAGTTGCTCAGTCAGTCGGTCAGTGAGCAGCAACATGGACGCCAGCGGTGATATGAAGGCCAGCGGGAGCTCCAACTATCTGGTAAGCCCGACTCACAACGCGGCTTTAGAGGCGCCGAGGGTCCACAGCTCGTGATGCAACCGCTACTAGTTACAGTGCTGTTTATTAAGAGTTTATAATGTGGTAAAGATTGTTGTTCTTAGCTTCAAACTGCCCGTCTTGCCGTAACAACAATTTCCGTGTAAGTCTAATATATATAAAGCTACTAATATTGCTAACAAGACTGATATAAAATCATCATGATTGTTCATTCTAATATTTAGCTCATGGATTTTATACTGTTCAATTCAAACCATATCAAAACAAATGTAAACCAAAAGAAATCACATTATATTCATTTAATTGTTGTTTTAAGGTGTACCATTACAGCCCGATGTAACATTCAACATGATGACTCTGTGTTCAGGGTCCGCACGGTCTTGGAAAACATGGAAAATCATGAAATATTTAAAAATGTTTATTTTCAAGCCTGTGAGAAAAAATCCCAAAAGGTTTTGTTAAAGTCGTGTAACTGTTATATTCACATGTGCATTCACGCTGAGTTTAAATAACTAAGATGCTTTTAAAAGAATGACGCTCAGAGTATAAAACGTAATTTTGCTATTTTTCTGCACTGCAAGTGAACGCACCATAACTGAAAAGAATAATTGTTTATTCTCTTAATCTAAACTTGTGTCTCTCATTCATTTGAGTCATTTAAGGTTTTATACTGTATGCTTTGCAATTCTCATTGTTAGTTTAAATACCACATTTTCTCACTTTTTCATGTGTCGGTTGTGAACGAGCTTCTGCTCGGCTGCGTTTGAACGTGTCCGGTGGAAAGTGACTCATTTTAAACGCCGCTCTTCCTCTCCCAGCTGACTCAAACACGCCGGATGGACGAGATGATAAAGCAGGAGATGATGGAGCAGGGGATGACCTGGGACTGTCCATCATTAAAAACTTTGAAGAATGCTTTACAGGACATCTTTCACGAGGACATCCCTTTGGACTTTAAGATTCTGTACCTTGAAATATACCTCAAAGCTCAAGGGGACAGACTCTTGATAAATGCAATGCTGGTGGCCAGTAAAAAGTCTATTACCAGAAAATGGTTATTACCAGAGTGTCCTACAATCATATCATGGAGAGACATTGTGACAGAGATCTACAGAATGGAGCAGATTACAGCCCATGTAAACCAAAGAACGGAAACATTTCTTAAGCACTGGCAAAAGTGGTGCAACTATGTCACCGATAAATGGCCTGACTGTATTTCTTTACTCTATAGAAAATGATTTCTCCCTGCTTTATTTTAAAGTTTTGTTACTATGGTATTGTTTTTGTTACTTTATTTGCATATGTGTTTATTTTTTTGTTTTTCACTTCTCTTTATACAAAGAATCTGAAAAATGTCAATATGTGTATGTGAGATTCTGAACACTAATAAAATATAAATTAAAAAATGAATTAAAAAAAGAGAAGAAGATGAGGAAGGAGATGGAGGATGATTTAATGAAGCAGTTTGAGAAGATGATGAAGGAGATGGAGGAGGATGTAGAGAAGAAGTTTGAGAAGATGTTGAAGGAGCAAGAGAAGGAGCATGAGAAGGAGCAGGAGGTGATAAAGAATTTAGCACCATCGTGTGGTTGGTGTTGGAAATTACATCCGACACACCAGAGTTACATGCTGCTGTTTTCACCAACACATTTTGACAATTTGGATTTAAGAGATATTTTTCTTTGAGTACTATTGCCAGTGTTGAAGATATAGTGTTGGGTTTACTATTGATTTTTGATAAACAATAGTGGTTACTATTACAGTAACTGCCGTCGCATAAGTAATTGATTTCATCACCGTTTCAGTACTGAGTTTTTATTTCTTTATCTTTTTGTTTTTTTTTGATTGACAGTTTTAGAGAATAGTGTTGGGTTTACTGTTTTTTGGGAAAAGACAGTGGTTATTATTACAGTAATGCCGTTAGGCTTACGAGTAGTTGATTTCTCATCACCGTTTCAAAACTGAGTTTTTTATTTTTATTTTAGTCGGTTTCAAAGGATAGTTTTGGGTTTACTGTTTTTTGGAAAAATAGTGGTTATTATTACAGTCGTCCGTTGGACGTACGAGTAATCGATTTCTCATGAGCTGTTAAGAAACTGACACCTATTTATGCGACGTGCTAAATTGGCAGTTTTGTTTAAAGTAACAAATATTCTCCCATTCTACAGTATATTGTTAAATGTTTTGTGTAATAATAACGTCCTTTTCCCATTTTTGACAGCTGCAGGCTGTAACATGTCTTGATGCTTGACTTTTTTGAATGTCTGATTGCTGTTTAACCAAAGTAACAGTTTGGTTTTTACTATTATTCTGCATTTGTTCTTGTTTGGAGGTGAAAGGTGCAGGGGTGTTTTATGAGTCACCAGGACTGTGCCACAGCGGGAGGTCAGGATGCAGATCTCTCTGCCCTCCTTCCCTCCCCCCACTCCCTCGCTCCCCACATACATTAAGATTCTTGAACTGATAAAAGTAAAGAAAAGAGTGAGAAAAAATGGAGCCTGTTTTTTTAGACAAAGGACTCCCAACACTTACTTATGCGATGTGGGGGAAGGTCTTCATGAAGAAGCCGAGATGAAAGTGGAGGTTTCATGACACTGTAAAGCTGGAATACTGTAAGATATTCGCCCTGTTTCCCCTCTCCCCACCCATCCACCCACCCTATCTTTCCCTCTTCCCCCACCCACCCAACACACATCAACACACATCGACACACGCACTCACTTAGCATATAGAGGACAAATGTTGCCCAAAGACAACATACCTTGCTCCATTCACTGTGTCCAAAGATTGATACACACACACACACACATTGTGACGATGTTATGCATGTCGCATAAACATGAAAGAAACCTTTAAAATAGATTGACCTTTGAAAAGGAAACATTTTATTGACGGTTTGGAAATAATAGATGAATATTTTTGATATTGGAACACATTAGAAAGAAAAATGTATGAATCTAATTTTAATTTTAATATTCTTTTACAGGGGAAGTTGGACCGCAGAGTAAACTTTTTCCTCCCATTTAGCTTTGTTTCTTACATTGTTTTGGATTAAATTGGTGTTGTAACTTGTGTTAACAGTAGAATGACTAAAAGTCGTAACGTCTGTTTAAATCAAACCAATAACCTTTTTTCCCATTAGTAAGTTTCTTTGATTTTGGTTCGTGATGGTTGAACTATTTCGTTAAAATAACAGCTTTTCCCATTTCTTGACGGTTGATTGTTACAATATTGGCTTACAGTAACAGTTTTTCCCCATTTTGACACAATATTGTAAAATGTGTAGACTGTGCAATTCCAGTGTATAACGTTATCCCCTAACTAATTTGAATTTTTCATTTTCCCAATCGCACCACACTTGCATCTTAGACACATAGTGTATAATAATTTTCTTTTTAAATTTATCCCGAATAATTTTGAATTGTTTAGATATTTTTATTTTTCTACATGAACATTTCCTTACATATATAAAGCCAGTCAGTACCTATTCTCTGGAAAATACCAGAGCCAACTTCAATCAAGACCCCAGTAGCTTGAAGGCCAGAAGTTGACTGGTGAGAATGCTCACGAAGAGGAGCAGAAGGAAAGTATGGTTCACGTCTCGATCGACAAACCCAACAGAACTGGTGAAGCCATTGAGCGGGCAAGACTGCTGCCACATGGCATAGCAGTGGATGATGACAACGATCCCAGAAGATGCCTGGAGGAAGACACACCCTCAATGAAGAAGCATCCCTGAATGAAACTTCCAACAGATACAACTCCTGTACCTTGCTGTCAGTTTAGTTCCCATCCTTTCATCGACTCAGTCATATCTCAATACCTCCCTCACGCCCTCACACCATAGTCGGTATATTAGGAGAAGAGGTACTGCCCTCTCCAACAGGCGTTCCATTAGACATAACTGGAGATGGATGCCACCTGGACATCTCTCCCTCATCAACACCTCACAGACCCCCACCCTTAGCACAGATTCCCAGCCCCATCCCCAGCCTTTCCATATGACCCAGCCCCTCAGCCACCATCTCAGCAGAATGGCTGAGCCCCAAGGCACGGAATAAGTTCGAGCCATTTAAGATCTTCCGCCACGAGGGTCTACAAGTCTGCTTCCACAGGTACTAACAGAGAGTTGAAAGAAGAGGTTTCAAACAGGATGTCCCCAACCACCAACAGAGGTTTGCAGGTGCTGAATGCTGTGGCAACAAAACATGACAACGACCAGTGATGGCTGCTGAGTTCTTCCACTTCATGTTTCTGAATCAAATGGAATTTGCTTCAGAAAAGGAGGGAGGAAGGAGATCGCTAATGTACTGCAGCTGAAATTAGACTACATTGAAAAGGCTTAAACAAGACACTTGGCATTTCAAAAGACACATACACTCTCGCACTAACACACTCACCTACGCACACACACTTATACTCAATCACTCAGCCAATTGAAGCAGCTACCGAGAGTCGTCCTGGAACCATGAAGAAGCAACAGTCATGAAGAGACACCATAACTTACAGACCACAGTCGCCAGAGGCAATAAAGCAGCTGACCTCTCAGAGGGGAGAGCAGCAGGTTAGGTCAAACAGATGACAGCCGCTGCCATACCGGGACTCCCGGAACTTGCATTGGAGGACATCAAGCTCATGCAGACAGAAGATCCAAAGACAGTGGTGAATTGTCCAAAGAAGAAACTGATGCTGAGATATGGTGATCAAAGGAGATTAGGGTCTGACCACGGCACAGTTTTGCAACCAAACACGTAACACATTAAGAAACAAGCACCTACATGAAGAAATATATCTAGAGAACACATTCACAGGAGCAGGAGCAGACTATCGCCCAGGGAGGGGATAGCAGAGTTCATGGCGTGGTTTTGGAGAATGTTTGAGAAATGAAGTATGGGCTTCTTAGTCTATGCTAAAGGATCATCATAATCATGGGCGATAGTATGCAGGCAAATGTTAGGCCTCTCGCTTATGGGAGAATAAAGGTGAATATATTCAGAATATTAGTAATAATCACACCAACTCTGGTGATCGCAAATTAGCCTACATGAAACAACTGGCAAACTTACCGATTTGACAGTTGTCCCTCGGGTGCAGGCCCCCGAACATGTCGGCCGATCATTGCATCAATGAAAGACATCTCCAGCGCTGGCTTATGCGCGATGTAGCTATCAAGCTCACTCTTTTGTGTGAAGCAGATGAGGTCTAATGACACTATATCATCGGACATAAGTTCGTGCTCTTTACAACAAATGCACTCTATGTCTGTTTTTTGTGGCACACATTTCCCACAACTGCACCAAACGTCCGCCGACTTGCGTGCACGGTCCGCACGGTGAAGCATCTGGACCGCGGTCCTTCGCATCAACTTCATCAGAATCATCGCTATCATCGCTGTCACAATTCACTAAATGGGGATAGTCTGCTTTAAAAGGTTCAAACAAGTATCCAGTTGCTGAATCAGACAATCTTTCATCGTCCATATTATCAATCTCTCAGCATTTGTTTGCGAGCGCTCGACGTTGTTTATATTGGTATCTGAACACATCCGCTGTGGCTGGCTGTCGATCTCTCAACGATTTGACGTCACACCACCCGCGACATATTCAAGCTCCAGTGCAATGTCGCATGTCGGAGTTGAGGGACTTTGAACAGCCTAAACTACGTATTGTTATTGAATACTGGACCGTCAGTGCATGAATAACCTTTAGAAACACATTATCTTTTGATCTGGCTACATATTCGCTTTCACTACAGGTACCCTTTAAGGACATGGAGAAGACCATTGAGCTGAATGTGGAGCATGAGAAGCTGAAGGAGGAGGTGAAGAGGAATGAAGATCCTCCTCTCAGTCCTAAATGCTGCCGGCTTGTTCCCACTGAACAGATTGTTGGTGTTAAACGACGTTCCGCGACGCCATCCTGAAACTCCTGGAGATGGACTTCTCCAAGGTGGCGGCCGGAGGAGGAGGAGCGGGAGAAGAAGGAGGAGCTGAATGAGATGCTGCGGAAGGTGCTGGAGCAGGAGTAGAAGATGAAGGAGCTGCAGGAGGAGGAGAGGTATATCCTCCTTCCACCTGGATGTGCTCACGGAGGTGATCCGTCTCATCGTCAGGAGGCTGGACTCCTCGTGGACGGGCCAGAAGGCCGACTAAGGAGCTCGCCGTCTCCTATACAGCTTGCTATACCAGATCAGACGCTTGAGGAAAGAGGAGGCGACCTTCCCGCTGACCTTCTCCTCAGGGCCGGCGCTCCGCGTCCTCTTCAGCAGGTGGTTCCGCGACGCCATCCTGAAAGTCCTGGAGATGTCCTTCTCCAAGGTGGCGGCCGGAGGAGGAGGCGGTCAAATGCTGCCGGTTTGCGACCTCCGCCGCGACCAGGCTGCAGGCCTTCCTGCGGCCGACGCTGCGCCGCTTCTTTGGGTTGAAAATGGCGAGGCGAGCGAGGGGAATTCCCACCGGGAGCAGACAGAGAGGCGCCGCGATGGGGAAACTCGGCGGGACTTCACCGAGCGGGAGAAGACCGCCGTCCTCTTCCTCCAGGAGCCGCTCAACACCATCCTGAAGACATTTTTTTAAGGCCCTCTTCCTCTCCCAGCTGACCCGCCTGGTCCAGGAGACCAGGAGGATCGTCAGGGTGCTGGAGGAGGAGGAGGATGAGGAGGTGCTGCGTCCTCTATAGCAGCCAGTTCCGTGGTGGACAACGCCACGGAGATGTTCGGCCGCCGCGCCGGAGCGACAGGTCGGTTGTGAACGAGCTTCTGCTCGGCTGCGTTTGAACGTGTCCGGTGGAAAGTGACTCATTTCTAACGCCGCTCTTTCTCTCCCTGCTGACTCAAACCCGCCTGATCCAGATGCCCATTAGGATCATAACGGAGGTGGTGGAGGAGGAGGAGGAGGAGGAGGAGGAGGAGGAGCTGGAGCTAGAGCTGACGGAGAATCAGAAGGAGAGGATAAAGGAGCGGAACGAATTGATAAAGGAGGAGAAGAAGAAATTTGAAAAATTGAAGAAGGAAACGGAGGAGTTGGTCAAGAAGAGGGAGTGGCACGAGGTCTATGCGAAGATTCTTCAGGAGATGTTTAACGTCGTTGGCCGTCTCCTATATGGCCTTCATCACAAGTTGATATGGCTGAGGAATGCGGACGCGCCGACCTTCCCGCTGACCTTCCCGCTGACCTTCTCCTCGGGGAAGACCCTCCGCTTCATCTCCAGCCGCCTGTTCCGAAAGGTCAGCCTGGAGGTGCTGGAGATGTCCTTCTCCACGGCGGAGGCCCTCGACGTCTTCGCCGTTGTGGTGGACAATCTCCAGGACATGTGCCGGCCGGCGGCGGGCTGCCGGGCCTTCCCGTGGTGTCGGTCCATCAAGGTCACGGTGTCGGAGGAGCAGGAGGCCTCCGCCGCGGCCAGACTCAGGGCGGTCCTGGGGCCGATGCTTCTCCGCTTCTGCAGGGGGAGCACGGAGGCGAGCGGGAGCAGACCGCCGTCCTCTTCCGCCAGGAGCATCAACATCCTGACGATTTTTTTAATAAACTGAATTGTTCATCAGCATCTTGTATTTATTGATTTATTTAATCTAACAGACTGAAACATGGAATCATAAAACATCTACCCCTACTAAGTGCACACAAACCCTTTGTTCTACAGATCACGTGTTATGACATTTAATGATTTGGTTTATTATAAAATAATGCAGACAATGTACAGAGCTAAAGTGAAGTCACTGCCAGACTGTACAAAGTTTATTTTCAATACATGAGTGAATATGATTTGAGATGTTCGTAAGCTCACGGTACAAAAGGCTAAAAAAGGGATTAAAAGAAGATGTATTTCTGTTGGAGTCCAATTATGGAATAATGTTGAGATGGATGTAAGACTGGTGAACTCCTTTTGGGTTTTCAAGGGAATTATTTATAAAACAATTCTTGAGTTATAAATGTGATTAAAAACGTATTTATATGGAAGATGTATGTGGTAGTATATATAAATATATTTAGTTTTTTATTTTGTTTGTTGTTTTTTTCTTTATTTTATATTTTCTGATTTATTTTGATTATAATTTAGGATAGGAATTTAGAAGCATTTTTTGCTTCTACCTTTACCTTTTCAGTCTTTCTCTTTAGTATATTATATAGAATAATATTGTATTTGATTTGATTGACTGAATAAAATATACAAACAAACATGACATCAGTACAAGTATTATATATATATATATACAGGACTGTCTCAGAAAATTAGAATATTGTGATAAAGTTCTTTATTTTCTGTAATGCAATTTAAAAAACAAAAATGTCATGCATTCTGGATTCATTACAAATCAACTGAAATATTGCAAGCCTTTTATTCTTTTATTAATTGATTATATGGCTTAAGAAAACTCAAATATCCTATCTCTAAATATTAGAATATCATGAAAAAGTATACTAGTAGGGTATTAAACAAATCACTTGAATCGTCTAATTAACTCGAAACACCTGCAAGGGTTTCCTGAGCCTTGACAAACACTCAGCTGTTATAAATCTTTTTTTTTACTTGGTCTGAGGAAATATTCAAATTTTATGAGATAGGATTTTAGAGTTTTCTTAAGCTGTAAGCCATAATCAGCAATATTAAAAGAATAAAAGGCTTGCAATATTTCAGTTGATTTGTAATGAATCCAGAATGCATGACATTTTTGTTTTTTTAATTGCATTACAGAAAATAAAGAACTTTATCACAATATTCTAATTTTCTGAGACAGTCCTGTATATATATTTAAGTGCCTTCACTTATTTACTGCTTTTGATCCCAGGAGAAACCTGTGAAATTATTACATCTATCTTTATGAAATAAGTATTGACTTGACACTGCGTGTGTGTGTGTGTGTGTGTGTGTGTGTGTGTGTGTGTGTGTGTGTGCGTGTGTGGTTGAGAGAGAAGGGGAAAGAAGGTAGAAGTCTGTGGACTACGCCACGCAATGTCCTTGTGAATTATTAATAAATGATAAATTAATTGTACTTGTATAATTCAATTTTAATTCAGTTTGTTTTGTTGAGCCCAAAATCACAAATCACAATGTTCCTCTTTACAATCTGTACACATGACATCCCTGACCTTTGACCTCACATCGGATCAGGAACAAAAGAGTTAAAGAACCCTTCAGGAGAGAACAGAGGAGGACCCCTCTCCCGGATGGACAGAAGAACAGATGTCATGTGACCAGATGAACAGAGTTACATCAACATTCAATGAATATGACAGAGTGTATGAATAATTAGTCGTAGACATGGAGCACGATGCAGCTTTCCACAATCCATGAAACAGAAGGAGGTAGAGAGGAGGAGCATCGGCAGGGCCGTGGAGGCAGAAGGCAGGAGGCAGGAGGCAGGAAGCAGGAGGCAGGAGGCAGGGGCAAGGAGACAGGAGGCAGGAGGCAGGAGGCAGGAAACAGGAGGCAGGAGGCAGGGGCAAGGAGGCAGGAAACAGGAGGCAGGAGGCAGGAAGCAGGAGACAGGAGGCAGGAGACAGGAGACAGGAGGCAGGGGCAAGGAGGCAGGAAACAGGAGGCAGGAAGCAGGAGGCAGGGGCAAGGAGACAGGAGGCAGGAGGCAGGAGGCAGGAAGCAGGAGACAGGAGACAGGAGGCAGGAAGCAGGAGGCAGGGGCAAGGAGACAGGAGGCAGGAGGCAGGAAGCAGGAGGCAGGGGCAAGGAGATAGGAGGCAGGGGCAAGGAGGCAGGAGGCAGGGGCAAGGAGACTGGACCGGCTCCAGACACAACCCAATGGAAACCTGAGGGCGAGAAGTCACAAGGACTCAGGGAGGAAGCAGAGCTAGGAATGTGCAATGAAGAGATGTGCATTCATCCATAAGGAGAGAGGAGAGGAGAGAGGAGCTCAGTGTATCCTAAGCGTCCATAATAATAATAATAATAATAATCATTTATTTTATATAGCGCTTCTCAAGGCATGCCGACATCCCGAAGTCGCTTTACAGAGTCCAGTAGTCACACACACACAGTCATCCCGGTGGTGGTAAGCTACATCAGTAGCCACAGCTGCCCTGGAGCAGACTGACGGAAGCGTGGCAGCCAATCAGCGCCTACGGCCCCTCCCCCACCACCAACACTCATTCACATCCATACGAACCGGGGTGAGGCTGCGGTGCATGTCTTTATGATGGTGGGGGAAACCGGAGTACCCGGAGGAAACCCACGCAGACACGAGGAGAACATGCAAACTCCACACAGAAAGGAACGGGACGACCGGGATTCGAACCCAGGGCCTTCTTGCTGTGAGGCGACAGTGCTAACCACTGAGCCACCGTGCTGTCCATAAGGAGAGAGGAGAGAGGAGCTCAGTGTATCCTAAGCATCCATAAGGAGAGAGGAGAGGAGCTCAGTGTATCCTAAGCATCCATAAGGAGAGAGGAGAGAGGAGCTCAGTGTATCCTAAGCGTCCATAAGGAGAGAGGAGAGAGGAGCTCAGTGTATCCTAAGCCTCCATAAGGAGAGAGGAGAGGAGCTCAGTGTATCCTAAGCGTCCATAAGGAGAGAGGAGAGGAGCTCAGTGTATCCTAAGCCCCATAAGGAGAGAGGAGAGGAGCTCAGTGTATCCTAAGCCTCCATAAGGAGAGAGGAGAGGAGCTCAGTGTATCCTAAGCGTCCATAAGGAGAGAGGAGCTCAGTGTATCCTAAGCCTCCATAAGGAGAGAGGAGAGGAGCTCAGTGTATCCTAAGCCTCCATAAGGAGAGAGGAGAGAGGAGCTCAGTGTATCCTAAGCCTCCATAAGGAGAGAGGAGAGAGGAGCTCAGTGTATCCTAAGCCTCCATAAGGAGAGAGGAGAGAGGAGCTCAGTGTATCCTAAGCGTCCATAAGGAGAGAGGAGAGAGGAGCTCAGTGTATCCTAAGCCTCCATAAGGAGAGAGGAGAGGAGCTCAGTGTATCCTAAGCCTCCATAAGGAGAGAGGAGAGAGGAGCTCAGTGTATCCTAAGCGTCCATAAGGAGAGAGGAGAGGAGAGAGGAGCTCAGTGTATCCTAAGCGTCCATAAGGAGAGAGAGGAGAGGAGCTCAGTGTATCCTAAGCCTCCATAAGGAGAGAGGAGAGGAGCTCAGTGTATCCTAAGCGTCCATAAGGAGAGAGGAGAGAGGAGCTCAGTGTATCCTAAGCCTCCATAAGGAGAGAGGAGAGAGGAGCTCAGTGTATCCTAAGCCTCCATAAGGAGAGAGGAGAGAGGAGCTCAGTGTATCCTAAGCGTCCATAAGGAGAGAGGAGAGGAGCTCAGTGTATCCTAAACGTCCATAAGGAGAGGAGAGAGGAGCTCAGTGTATCCTAAGCGTCCATAAGGAGAGAGGAGAGAGGAGCTCAGTGTATCCTAAACGTCCATAAGGAGAGGAGAGAGGAGCTCAGTGTATCCTAAGCGTCCATAAGGAGAGGAGAGAGGAGCTCAGTGTATCCTAAGCGTCCATAAGGAGAGAGGAGAGAGGAGCTCAGTGTATCCTCAGCCTCCATAAGGTTTAGGGCAGGGTTTTGGTTTTTTGGGTCCCCCTGCTACCGCCTTGGAGGTTTAAGCGTATGATGGGAGACCCCGACTATGCACTGACCGACGCCTGTCACTTGCAATGCCCCTAACGTTAGATCTTCGACCCTGGTAAAAGTTCTCCAATTGAAAGGGAGTTGGGATCTATTGGTAAAGGCCACTATTGAGTATAAAAGAATTCTTTAGAAAGAGAGGCTGTGGACCCTGTTGAATTAGGTAATTTACTAAAGCAATATGTAAATTAGGATTTACTAATGTACCATAACTTCATACATGTTGTTATAGAATGTGTGTTATTGTTTAATAATTTACAATATTGTTTGGTAAGTGTCTGTGTATTATTGTTTAATGCATTGCTGTAACACACTGGTGAAGATGAATCTCTTTGTGTTCCAAGAAAACAGATCAGTGGCAGCAAGGAATCCCCTCCCCCCCGGCATGGAGAGAGCCCCTGAAGGAAACCCCATTCATGCAGTGGACCGCATGTCAGAGGGCAAATGGTGGCCGGAGTGATGACATCATGTGGATATGCAAATCTACCAACAGCCAGACGGCTCGGCCAATGAGCGAATTGGGGAAAGGTGTTACCAAGACAATGTATCCAATGAGAAGTGGATATTTCCCCTGGGGCGGGACGCCCGGGAAATACAAAATGAACTTTCGGATGCTGCGAGACACTTCTTTTAGGTGAAGCAAGAGACAGTTAACTACAATTGGTTTAGCCAGGAGTGGTCTGTGGATTGTGAAGCCTTAGAAGTCCTCGGCCGAGAATTTATACTCTGTATCTGAACAGTTATTAGTTATTATCAACGATTGATAACAGAGTCATCATGTTGAATGCTACATGTACCATCGGGCTGTAATGGTACACCTTAAAAAAAAAACAATTAAATGAATATAGTGTGATTTTGTTGTTGTTTTCATTTGTTTTGATATGGTTTGAATTGAACAGAATAAAATCCATGAGCTAAATATTGAGTCAGCCGAATGAACCGAGCAGATCATGATGATTTTATATCAGTTTGTTCAATACGTGTGTTTAATATAATAAAGGACATGTTATATAAGCTTTATCGTTCTTAAACGGGTCAATCTGACATTTCGGCAAAAAAAAAAGCTTTTTAAAATTGAGCCACTTGCGTCTAATCTCTCACAACCGGGAGCGGACATCTTGGAAATTGTTGCTACGGCAACACACAATCACATATATGACCCGTCACACGTGTATATATATATAAAATAATTAGGGCTGTCAATCGATTAAAAAAATTTAACTAATTAATCGCACATTTTGAAATTGCGATTAATTAATCGAGATTAATCGCAGTTAAAAGTTAAAAGTTCATTCTTTTTACAGACAAAACTTCACACAGAGCTGTGTTTTCAAAGAGGCTCCTACCTATAAAGTGCCAGCGAGGGATTTAATATCGTGGATGATAAATTGTTTCTTCAGTGAAACATCAGATTAGTTTAAAAAAAAGAAGTATATTGAGACCCCATCCCCCCAAAAATTTCACTTGTCCTTTCCCCTTGTAAAGGATCATGGTCCCCTCTTCTCCCTAACCAGTCGTGGCTGCAAAGTGTTCTGCTGCCCTCACCATAAGTCCCAGGCCCTTCGTCCACAGAGGGACCTGTAATGCCTAGGAGTAGGGGGAGAGGACTGTCCCTGGGGACCAGGGGCCCGAGCCAGGGCCCCGAGAGCCAAAGGGGGGGAGCCCAAACGCTCCTCTTTAGCTTGGGGCAGCGCCAGAACCCCCCAAACCTGAACCCTTTTTGGAGGGTTAGGATACACTGAGCTCCTCTCTCTCCTTATGGAGCTTAGGATACACTGAGCTCTCTCTCTCCTCCTTATGGATGCTTAAGGATACACTGAGCTCCTCTCTCTCCTTATGGACACTTAGGATACACTGAGCTCCTCTCCTCTCTCCTTATGGACACTTAGGATACACTGAGCTCCTCTCCTCTCTCCTTATGGAGGCTGAGGATACACTGAGCCCTCTCCTCTCTCCTTATGGACACTTAGGATACACTGAGCTCCTCTCCTCTCTCCTTATGGATGCTTAGGATACACTGAGCTCCTCTCCTCTCTCCTTATGGATGCTTAGGATACACTGAGCTCCTCTCCTCTCTCCTTATGGACGCTTAGGATACACTGAGCTCCTCTCTCTCTCCTTAAGGACGCTTAGGATACACTGAGCTCCTCTCCTCTCTCCTTATGGAGGCTTAGGATACACTGAGCTCCTCTCCTCTCTCCTTATGGACGCTTAGGATACACTGAGCTCCTCTCCTCTCTCCTTATGGACACTTAGGATACACTGAGCTCCTCTCTCCTCTCCTCTCTCCTTATGGACGTTTAGGATACACTGAGCTCCTCTCCTCTCTCCTTATGGATGCTTAGGATACACTGAGCTCCTCTCCTCTCTCCTTATGGATGTTTAGGATACACTGAGCTCCTCTCCTCTCTCCTTATGGACGCTTAGGATACACTGAGCTCCTCTCCTCTCTCCTTATGGACGCTTAGGATACACTGAGCTCCTCTCCTCTCTCCTTATGGACGCTTAGGATACACTGAGCTCCTCTCCTCTCTCCTTATGGACGCTTAGGATACACTGAGCTCCTCTCCTCTCTCCTTATGGACGCTTAGGATACACTGAGCTCCTCTCTCCTCTCTCCTTATGGACGCTTAGGATACACTGAGCTCCTCTCTCTCTCCTTATGGACACTTAGGATACACTGAGCACCCCTCTCCTCTCTCCTTATGGACGTTTAGGATACACTGAGCTCCTCTCCTCTCTCCTTATGGATGTTTAGGATACACTGAGCTCCTCTCCTCTCTCCTTATGGACGCTTAGGATACACTGAGCTCCTCTCCTCTCTCCTTATGGACGCTTAGGATACACTGAGCCCTCTCTCCTCCTTATGGAGGGTTAGGATACATGAGCCTCTCCTCTCTCCTTATGGACGCTTTAAAGGGTACACTGAGCCCTCTCCTCTCCTTATGGAGGCTTAGGATACACTGAGCTGCTCTCCTCTCTCCTTATGGACGAGGATACACTGAGCTCCTCTCCCCCTCTCCTTATGGACGCTTAGGATACACTGAGCTCCTCCTCTCTCCTTATGGACGCTTAAAGGGTACACTGAGCTCCTCTCCTCTCTCCTTATGGAGGCTTAGGAACACTGAGCTCCTCTCCTCTCTCCTTATGGAGGGTTAGGGTACACTGAGCTCCCTCTCCTCTCTCCTTATGGAGCTTAGGATACACTGAGCCCCCTCTCTCTCCTTATGGACGCTTAGGATACACTGAGCCTCTCTCCTCTCTCTTATGGACGCTTAGGATACACTGAGCCCTCTCCTCTCCTTATGGAGCTTAGGATACACTGAGCTCCTGTCTCCCCTCTCCTTATGGACGCTGAGGATACACTGAGCCCCCCCTCTCCTTATGTACGCTTAGGAAACACTGACCTCCTCTACTCTCTGCTTAAGGACGCTTAGGATACACTGAGCCCCCCTCTCCTCTCTCCTTATGGACGCTTAGGATACACTGAGCCCTCTCCTCTCTCCTTATGGAGCTTAGGATACACTGAGCTCCTCTCCTCTCTCCTTATGGACGCTTAGGAAAACTGAGCTCCCTCTCCTCTCTCCTTATGGACGCTTAGGATACACTGAGCCCCCTCTCCTCTCTCCTTA
>NC_079409.1:2384116-2421616 GCF_029220125.1 Pseudoliparis swirei
ATCCTCCTTCCACCTGGATGTGATCAAGGATGTGATCCGTCTCATCGCCAGGAGGCTGGACTCCTCGTGGACGGGCCAGAAGGCCGACTAAGGAGCTTGCTATACCAGATCAGACGCTTGAGGAAAGAGGAGGAGGAGGCGACCTTCCCGCTGACCTTCCCTCTTCAGCAGGTGTTTCACGCAGCGAAACTCGCATGTCTCCGTGGACAATCTTCGACTGGGCAACTGAGTGCGCGGACAGGCTGGGCCAGCAGGTCGGGGGCAGGGAGGCCGACAAGGCCTTCCTCCGCAGCTCGATGGCAGATTTTAGGACGAAGTTTCGTCTGATAGATTTATTAAAAAGTAAACATGGAATCATAAAACATCTAACCCTACTAAAGTGCACACAAACCCTTTGTTCTACAGATCACGTGTTATGAAATGTAATGATTTGGTTTATTATTAAATAATGCAGACAATGTACAGAGCTAAACTGAAGTCACTGCCAGACTGTGTACAAAGTTTATTTTCAATGCATGAGTGAATATGATTTGAGATGTTCGTAAGCTCACGGTATAAAAGGCTAAAAAGGATTCAAAGAAGATGTATTTCTGTTGGAGTCAATTATGGAATAATGTTGAGATGGATGTAAGACTGGTGAACTCCTTTTGGGTTTTCAAGGGAATTATTTATAAAACAATTCTTGAGTTATAAATGTGATTAAACACGTATTTATATGAAAGATGTATGTTGTAGTATATATAAATATATATATTTTTTAATTTAGTTTGTTGTTTTTTTCATATTTTATATTTTCTGATTTATTTTGATTATAATTTAGGATAGGAATTTATAAGCATTTTTTGCTTCTACCTTTATCTTTTCAGTCTTTCTCTTTAGTATATTATATAGAATAATATTGTATTTGATTTGATTGACTGAATAAAATATACAAACAAACATGACATCAGTACAAGTATTATATATATATATATATACAGGACTGTCTCAGAAAATTAGAATATTGTGATAAAGTTCTTTATTTTCTGTAATGCAATTAAAAAAACAAAAATGTCATGCATTCTGGATTCATTACAAATCAACTGAAATATTGCAAGCCTTTTATTCTTTTAATATTGCTGATTATGGCTTACAGCTTAAGAAAACTCAAATATCCTATCTCTAAATATTAGAATATCATGAAAAAGTATACTAGTAGGGTATTAAACAAATCACTTGAATTGTCTAATTAACTCGAAACACCTGCAAGGGTTTCCTGAGCCTTGACAAACACTCAGCTGTTATAAATCTTTTTTTTTTACTTGGTCTGAGGAAATATTCAAATTTTATGAGATAGGATTTTAGAGTTTTCTTAAGCTGTAAGCCATAATCAGCAATATTAAAAGAATAAAAGGCTTGCAATATTTCAGTTGATTTGTAATGAATCCAGAATGCATGACATATTTGTTTTTTTAATTGCATGACAGAAAATAAAGAACTTTATCACAATATTCTAATTTTCTGAGACAGTCCTGTATATATATATTTAAGTGCCTTCACTTATTTACTGCTTTTGATCCCAGGAGAAACCTGTGAAATTATTACATCTATCTTTATGGAATAAGTATTGACTTGACACTGCGTGTGTGTGTGTGTGTGTGTGTGTGTGTGTGTGTGTGTGTGTGTGTGCGTGTGTGTGTGTGGTTGAGAGAGAAGGTAGAAGTGGACTACGCCACGCAATGTCCTTGTGAATTATTAATAAATGATAAATTAATTGTACTTGTATAATTCAATTTTAATTCAGTTTGTTTTGTTGAGCCCAAAATCACAAATCACAATGTTCCTCTTTACAATCTGTACACATGACATCCCTGACCTTTGACCTCACATCGGATCAGGAACAAAAGAGTTAAAGAACCCTTCAGGAGAGAACAGAGGAGGACCCCTCTCCCGGATGGACAGAAGAACAGATGTCATGTGACCAGATGAACAGAGTTACATCAACATTCAATGAATATGACAGAGTGTATGAATAATTAGTCGGAGACATGGAGCACGATGCAGCTTTCCACAATCCATGAAACAGAAGGAGGTAGAGAGGAGGAGCATCGGCAGGGCCGTGGAGGCAGAAGGCAGGAGGCAGGAGGCAGGAAGCAGGAGGCAGGAGGCAGGGGCAAGGAGACAGGAGGCAGGAGGCAGGAGGCAGGGGCAAGGAGACAGGAGGCAGGGGCAAGGAGGCAGGAAACAGGAAGCAGGAGGCAGGGGCAAGGAGACAGGAAGCAGGAGGCAGGAAGCAGGAGGCAGGAGGCAGGGGCAAGGAGGCAGAAGGCAGGAGGCAGGAAACAGGAGGCAGGAAGCAGGAGGCAGGGGCAAGGAGACAGGAGGCAGGGGCAAGGAGGCAGGAAACAGGAGGCAGGAAGCAGGAGACAGGAGGCAGGGGCAAGGAGACAGGAGGCAGGAGGCAGGGGCAAGGAGACAGGAGGCAGGGGCAAGGAGGCAGGGGCAAGGAGACAGGAGGCAGGAAGCAGGAGGCAGGAGACAGGAGGCAGGAGGCAGGAAGCAGGAGGCAGGAGGCAGGAGACAGGAAGCAGGAGGCAGGGGCAAGGAGACAGGAAGCAGGAGGCAGGGGCAAGGAGACAGGAGGCAGGGGCAAGGAGGCAGGAAGCAGGAGGCAGGGGCAAGGAGATAGGAGGCAGGGGCAAGGAGGCAGGAGTCAGGAGGCAGGAGGCAGGAAGCAGGAGGCAGGAAGCAGGAGGCAGGAGGCAGGGGCAAGGAGACTGGACCGGCTCCAGACACAACCCAATGGAAACCTGAGGGCGAGAAGTCACAAGGACTCAGGGAGGAAGCAGAGCTAGTAATGTGCAATGAAGAGATGTGCATTCATCCATAAGGAGAGAGGAGAGGAGAGAGGAGCTCAGTGTATCCTAAGCGTCCATAAGGAGAGAGGAGGTGCTCAGTGTATCCTACGCGTCCATAAGGAGAGAGGAGGTGCTCAGTGTATCCTAAGCGTCCATAAGGAGAGAGGAGAGGAGAGAGGAGCTCAGTGTATCCTAAGCGTCCATAAGGAGAGAGGAGAGAGGAGAGAGGAGCTCAGTGTATCCTAAGCGTCCATAAGGAGAGAGGAGAGGAGCTCAGTGTATCCTAAGCATCCATAAGGAGAGAGGAGAGGAGCTCAGTGTATCCTAAGCGTCCATAAGGAGAGAGGAGAGAGGAGCTCAGTGTATCCTAAGCGTCCATAAGGAGAGAGGAGAGGAGAGAGGAGCTCAGTGTCTCCTAAGCCTCCATAAGGAGAGAGGAGCTCAGTGTATCCTAAGCGTCCATAAGGAGAGAGGAGAGGAGAGAGGAGCTCAGTGTATCCTAAGCGTCCATAAGGAGAGAGGAGAGAGGAGCTCAGTGTATCCTAAGCGTCCATAAGGAGAGAGGAGAGGAGCTCAGTGTATCCTAAGCGTCCATAAGGAGAGAGGAGAGGAGCTCAGTGTATCCTAAGCGTCCATAAGGAGAGAGGAGAGAGGAGCTCAGTGTATCCTCAGCCTCCATAAGGTTTAGGGCAGGGGTCCCCAACCCCGGTACCGCGTCCATCCACGGCTTGGTTGGAACCGGGCCGCGGGGAAAAAAGTGAATAAATAAAGTTGCAAATTTTTTTTTTTTAATCAGTCGGAAAAATATCTTATTTTGAAAAAGGACCGGATCCACCCGTGTGTACGTCTGAGCCGCGTTCAGGAGTCTTAAAGTTCGGGTTTATCGCTGCAGGCGAGTCTCACGCGCCGAACCCTCTGCTGGCGGCACATTTCAGTGACAAAGAATCTTAAAACAGATTCAACCTGCTCAATGAATTCTGTCACTTCAGGGAAATGACAACTGGTTTCAAGTTGGCCGATAAAGTCGCTGCTGCAGGGCGAGTGAACAGCGGAATATTCTACATGTTTCAGACGTTGACCGGGTGGAAGAGGCTTTTAAAAGAGTTTGAGCGGTACTCCAACCACAAAAGACCCGACTGCAAAAGAATAGACCTGCAACCCATGTAAACAAACCCACCCGGTGAATCGAGCCGTCCGAGCTAGAAGAACATGCGTTCGAGATGCAAAGGACGGTGGCCTTAAGGGACATTTCACACAACAACTCTGCCTGTTCTAATGACAGCGACCAGAACTCGGTTAGGAGCAGCGGACCAAACACACGTCTGTGTCGCCGTCTCCATCAGCGGCTCGTTGCAGGTAAACAAGCACGGCTCACACTCATTCGGCGTAATGAGGAGTTGTAGTTTTGGCACTTTATGCCCTTCGTATAATTGTATGACGTCATATTTATTACGTCATTTATATTGCCGGTCCGTGAAAATAATTTCTGACACGGAACCGGTCCGTGGCTCAAAAAAGGTTGGGGACCACTGGTTTAGGGGGTTCTGGACGCTGCCCCAAGCTAAAGAGCGAGCTGCTTGGGCTCCGGCCCTCTGGCTCTCGGGGCCCCTGGTCCCCAGGGACAGTCCCTCTCACCGGCTGATCTCCTCCCAGGCATTACAGGTCCCCTCTGTGGACGAAGGGCCTGGGACTTATGGTGAGGGCAGCAGAACACTTTGCAGCACGACTGGTTGAGGTGAGTATAGCAGACGGGTCGGGGATCACATGATGCCTTACAATGGGGCTTATTAATGGACAGAGTGTAACTTAGTGTTCACCCGGGGTTGAGCCCAGTGGGGTTTAAATCCAGGAACAACAGATTGCCTTCAGCATCAAGTGTGTGTTTAGTGCTTGTTGGCGGGTCCACCGCTTCTGCTCTATTCTATGCATGCCCTATTTGGGTTTAGATGCAGAGCCGTATTAGGGTTGGGAACTGGGTAACAGCCATCCCACTACAACTTGTGACTAGCGCTGAATACTGGACCAACTGTGAGGCCTCTCCCCCGGTGCACAAACAGTAGATCCCTTAAACTCAACAATAACACGGCATTTTCCATATAAATTAGCTCATCGCATGATGTTAGGTCCGGGTTTATGAAATATATCACTAAACATTGCTGTACCTAATGATCATAAAGCTTATGGCGTAATAACAACAACAACAATGTCCTCTAACCTGCTGCAAATCTCCGTTCTGTCGGTGGTGAGTTCAGGGCGCCTGGGAAACTCCGCACTCCCCGTTTAAAAGGCTCCGTGGGCTGTCTCGGTGGCTGGACTCTCTCGTCCTGGTGGCCGCTGAAGTCATCTTGACGCCTGGGTCTGCGCTGGTCCCTCGCTGGCTCCCTCCGAGGCGTCGGGGAGCGTTGTGGCCGTCTGTGAGGCCTCTCCAGTGTTGCCAGGTCCGCGGTTCTCCCGCGGAATTGGGCTACTTTTGAAGTGTTGCCGCGGGTTGAATTTGGTGTCCACTGGTTGGGGTAGACCTATTTTGCATGCAAATTACATGAATATCTTTAAATAAAAATCCATATTTTAAATGAAATAATTTATTCATACCCAAATCCTACCAAACTGACTCCAGATCAGCACGTACACACATTTTGTTGAGATATGTACTCAGATGTATATGTATATGTAATGTGATACTGTACTGTGGTATGTATATATGGTTACACCACAGGGTGGCGCTAGGGCTCAGGCTATAAAGGCTAATGTGTCACATGTTATGTGTTCAGTTGAAGTAGCTCTGACCGTGAGACTGATGTGTCTGAAGCTTGCTAAATAAATACGCCGACAACGGCTAAAGATAAATCCATCATTTATTCTTTCCTCCGAATGCAACGGTAGCTGCTGCAACAGTGCTCCACAACTCAACAGGTTATGGGCCCAGGAGTCGTTCGGAAGAAAAGTTTAACAGTTAGAAAGTCGCAACGAACCGCGTGCTAACGGGCAGCTAGCTAAGAAGAAGAGCAAGCTCGCATGATGGAACAACGAGGGAGGAGCAGGTTGCCTCGACCGACATTCGACGGAGCGAAACCAAGTATGAGATTTGGGAAACCAAAACGCTGGGATATCTCCATTTGAATGGACTAAAGGACACTATTCTGAGAGAACCGACGTCAGAACAAGAGCGAGCAGCAGATGCAGGTAAAAATGCTGACGCATACGCAGAGCTAATTTTACTGTTGGACGACAAAAGCCTCTCGTTAGTAATGAGGGATGCGCCCGATGATGGAAGAAAAGCTCTGAAAATATTGAGAGAGTATTATGCAGGAAGGAAAGCCCCGTATAATCAACTTGTACACCACGTTGACATCGCTTCAGAAGGCAAGCCATGAGAGTATAATGGACTATATCATCAGAGCAGAAACCGCCATCACAGCGCTGAGGAACGCAGGTGAAACGTTAGGAGACGGATTGCTAGTGGCTATGGTTTTAAAAGGACTGCCTGAGAGTTTTAAGCCATTTGCAATACATGTGGCGCATACGGACGATAACATCACGTTTGCAGAATTCAAGACTAAACTACGAAGTTTTGAAGAAACGGAGAAGTTCAACGTAGCTGAGTCGAGCGACAGTGTGATGAAGACTCAAGGGAAGAGTGGGCGTCCGCCAAAACGGTCGCCCGTGACTGGAACAAAGAAGACAAAGAAATGTCATGTTTCAAGTGTGGCATCAAAGGCCACAGAGCGAGAGTGTGTCGACAGAAAACATGGTGTAGTTTTTGCAAAAGCGACACACACAAAGATGCCACGTGTAGGCGTAAGGACAAACAAGATGGTGTGAGTAAAGTCTCAGAAGATGCCGACGAGGACTACGCGCTCACGGTGAGAGACGGAGGAACCAGAACCCAGCGGCAGCCGGCGTGCAGTATCCAGGAGAAGGGTCTGATGGTGGACACAGGAGCTACCTCTCATGTCATCACTGACATAACCTGGTTCAAAAGTTTCGACAGCGCGTTCAAGCAAGAAACGCACATTGTCGAGCTGGCAGACGGCACCCGATGCAGCGGAATTGCTCAGCGGAGGGGGAATGCTGAGGTTTCCCTCATCGACAGCAACGGACAGCGGAAAGGCGCTGAGAGATGCTTTGTTTGTACCGTCATATCCCCAGAGCATCTTCTCGGTGAAGGCAGCTACCACGAGTGGAGCTACGATTGTCTTCAAAGAAGATAAAGATGTCCTGATAACCAGAGGCGGTACCAGGTTTAACATTCATGTGTATGGAAAGCTGTATTATTTGCATACTGAATGTGAATCTAATGATAAGTGTAATGCCTGTCACGACATACAGACATGGCATGAAATATTAGGCCATTGTAACTATGACGATGTTGCGAAGTTGCAAAATGTTGTTGTAGGTATGCAGATCAAAGGTAAAACGGGTAGGCCCGAACAAGAGTGTGAGGTGTGTATTCAGGGAAAGTTTGCCCAAACCAGAAATAGGGACCCTGATACCAGAGCAAAGGCTCCCTTACAGATGGTACACACAGATCTTGCAGGTCCTGTATCCACTGAGTCGAGTGAAGGTTACAAATATGTGCAATCATTTACTGATGATTACTCAAGCGCAGTGTTTGTTTATTTTCTAAAGAAGAAAAGTGACACAACACAGGCTACGGAAAAGTTCCTAGCAGATGTATCCCCTTATGGGAAGGTGAGGTGCATCAGATCCGACAACGGAACAGAGTTTACATGCAGTGATTTCCAAGCAGTGTTGAGGAAAAATAATATCAGACATGAAACGTCAGCTCCTTATTCCCCACACCAGAACGGAACAGCAGAGAGGGGTTGGCGTACTCTTTTTGAGATGGGTAGGTGCATGATAGCTGAAAGTGCATTAAACAAGCAGCTATGGCCCTACGCTGTACAAACAGCAGCAATGGTACGGAACAGATGTTTTAACAAACGTACAGGGCAGACTCCTTATGAGCTGCTAACCAACAAAAAGCCCAATGTATCCAAAATGCAAAAATTTGGGTCTGTATGTTACACATACAAACAGAGCAAAGGGAAGCTTGATTCCAGATGTGAGAAGGGGCATTTTGTAGGTCACGACAAGAACAGCCCAGCGTATTTGGTGTATCATCCAGATACAAACAAAGTACAAAAACACAGACTAGTAAAGTTTGTGAGGCAGTCAACTGTGGAAAAACAAACACAGACAGGTGAGCCAGATCCAAGCGATAGCTATGATGACACTGTGAGACCCAGGACTACTGAAACCACGCAGGGGGTGAGTAGGAAAACCGAAAATAGTGATAGTCCAGGTACAGAAACGAGGTCTAGTGACCATAATCAAACGCAACAGAATGTGACAAGTGGCGAACCAGAGAGTAAAAGGTATCCATCTAGAGAAAGAAGGAAGCCGAGTCATTTAGATGAGTTCATAACTGAAAACGGTGTCAGTGATGCGCTTCATATCACAGTAGACTACTGCTGTAGAGCGGTGTGTGGCATTCCACAGACATTTGCGGAGGCAATGGGGTCAGCTAACTCAAAACAATGGACAAAAGCCATGGATGAGGAAATCCAGTCCTTAAACGAGAACAAGACCTTTACCCCGACATCACTGCCAATAGGCAAGGAGACAGTGGGGGGTAGATGGGTTTACGCCATCAAGACTGATGCAGATGGGAGAGACAAATACAAAGCAAGGTTTGTGGCCAAGGGTTACAGACAGAGAAAGGGAATAGACTATGGGGAGACGTTTTCACCCACGGCAGACATGACGAGTGTAAGGGTGGTGCTACAAAAAGCTGCACAGGAGAATTTACTCCTACACCAAATGGACGTGAAAACTGCGTACTTGCACGCTCCCATAGATTATGAGATCTACATCAATCCACCAGAGGGTTATGAAGAAAAAGAGGGTATAGTTTATAAGCTAGAGAAATCCCTTTACGGTCTTAAACAGTCCGGCCGAAATTGGAATAGGGTTTTGCACAATTGCCTTACTGAGGATGGATTCACACAAAACCCAGCCGACCACTGTGTTTATGCCAAAGAGTCAAAAGAAGGAGAGATGACCAAACCTGTAAGTAAGTTGAAACTGAAGAGGTTTGCAAGTGCTCTTTTTGGAGAGTGATATGTGTATGACAGAGGTTCACATTCATTCTGTTTTTGTGTGTTTCTTTTGCTTGAAGTATAGCAACCTGAGTTCAAGTGGGGGTGTTGAGATATGTACTCAGATGTATATGTATATGTAATGTGATACTGTACTGTGGTATGTATATATGGTTACACCACAGGGTGGCGCTAGGGCTCAGGCTATAAAGGCTAATGTGTCACATGTTATGTGTTCAGTTGAAGTAGCTCTGACCGTGAGACTGATGTGTCTGAAGCTTGCTAAATAAATCATACCGACAACGGCTAAAGATAAATCCATCATTTATTCTTTCCTCCGAATGCAACGGTAGCTGCTGCAACAGTGCTCCACAACTCAACACATTTTATTTATGATAATATACTGTATCTAATTACACAAGGCCATTTTAGGACCTAGGTGAAATAACTGTTTCGGGAAAACTGCTTTTAATGCTGGCATACTAAACATGTGGTGTTACTTTGTAGATATTACAATACATTTGCAGGGCTCTCAAGTTTTGAAGACAGGCAAGCGTGAGATTTCCATCAGCACCCGACACAGCTGACCGTTCCGCGCGCCGGCATCGAGCCGAAAAGAGTTGTTGACGGGGGTGTAACGAAGTATTTTTAAAATCAACTAACGCAGTTACAGTTACTGAAATTTAAATGAGTTCGTTACTCGCGTTACTCTCTTTTGTGAAAAATGAACACTTGCAGACAAGAAGACAAGCTAGGCTACTTTAGCTGCTTCTGATCTGACATCGCAGGACCTTGGTGGCGCAATGATGGAACGTCTCGGACGTTATGGACTGACGACACGGAGACGGGACGACGTTACTCCTCCTTTATTGGGCATTCACCAACACAGACAGCTGCTCCTCTCGGCTCAGCAGCTCGAACGTCAACAACAACGGTTCCCGTCAACCAACCTTAACTTCCGTTTTCCGACAGGTTAACCCCGCCTCCCCTCTACTCCGCCAATCACAGGCACGCCTCCCCTCTACTCCGCCAATCACAGGCCCGCCCCCTCGACCAGCAGGCACGGTGCCACACTGTGATTGACAGCCACTTCCAGTGTTGCCAGGTCCGCGGTTTTTGCCGCTGGTTGAATTTTGTGCCCGCTGGTTCGGGTAGACCTATTTTGCATGCAAATTACATGAATATCTTTAAATAAAAATCCATATTTTAAATGAAATAATTTATTTATACCCAAATCCTACCAAACTGACTCCAGATCAGCACGTACACGCCTCACTAGCACCCCCCCCTCAATTATATGCAGCACCTCAAGGCACCTTTGTTTTCTCTTTTAATTAGTGTTAATACTGTGTAGGCCAATCACTTTTATTTCATTGGGCCTAATGTGGTAAAAAAAAAAACACTGTTAAATCACTGAGACAGTTATTTTGTATTAAGTTAACTAAAAAAGGGACTTTTGTACTCCTGCTTGATTTGAAGGCCTGTTGCCCTGTTGATTGCAATAAATAGGTCTACAACATATGTTTATTGTGTTTGACTGTTCATGACATTAAAAAAGCAGACATAAAAGTAACTTAAAAGTTACTTTCCCTAGTAACTAATTACTTTGGATATACAGTAACTAGTAAAGTAATTCAATTACTTTTAAAAGAAGTAACTATAACTAATTACTAATTTTCAGTAACTTGCCCAACACTGGGCGTGAGTGCGTGAGATGAGACCGAATTGCGTGTGAGACTTGAGAGCCCTGCATTTGGCAATGATAGCAATGCTGTCGGACTTTAAAAGCAGTGTAGCCCTGAAATCGTATTTTAAAAGGTTTCTTAAAATAACCTAATGGATTATAAACATACAGTTCGATGTCTAAATATATTACGTGTTTAAAAAATGAAATAAAAACCACCGCAAACCGTCACAAATACAAACGCTCGACGAGTTCGTAATCGCGACGCGTCATCAATGCGCGACGTCTCTTCCCGTAAACCCAGTGACGTCATCACCCGGCGCCGCTGTCTGTCTTCCAGGAGCGTCAAAGAAAATGGACAAAACGTCGGACGCGGTGGAGCTGGAGGCTCAGGTTTACGGAGAGAGACGAAACAAAAGCGGGAAACCCGTCAAGGTTCGTCTGTTTAGTTCTAATATTAATAATAAAGTATATTGTGATGAAAGGGCGGCGAGGAAAGAAGCTAGTTAGCTGTTAGCTCAAGTGAACGCCCTTTACAAATATATTTGTTTGCATTTTTCCTGCACAACAATACCCGTTTATCACAAATAAACTATTGTAATGTATTTTGTATTATTCAAATATCCACGTGAGGATTTAATGTCCAAGAAAAACATAAACACATCCATATATTGATGTTCCCCTGCCGCTCCAGGGCGTCTCTTTACTCTGTAGCTCCTGATTCCTCACGGCGGAGTTATTTGGCCACACCTTTACAGGTGCATATTTGTGCCTCTGTCTACACAACGACACATGGGGGGAGGGGGGGGGGGGCAGTTATCGGGAGTCAGCTGGAATCCGATGTATTTCTGGTGGCTCCAGGAGCCTCTCCGGCTGCTGGATGCAGAGCGCTCGGCTGGGTCCCGACCTCGTGACCGCCTGCTTCTCACGAGCTTCTCCAAACATCCGCTCTGACGCTGCAGCAGCGTCGCTTCGCGTAGCCCGGCTCACGCTCCACAGGGACATTCCTCCTGGAAGCCAGCTGCGTCCTGGAGGAAACACTAAAGACGTCCAGGAGAAGACGGTTAGACGTTGTGAATTATCTTCACGTGGACAGAGATAACAGCTCCATGCACCCGGAGCTCCACCCGCACGTTGGAGTGAAGGACGAGCGTCTTTATGTTTATATTACTTATGTTCATGTTCTCTGAGTGAGTTGTTGTAGCGTGTTCCCAATGATGCTTTATTATTTCATTACACTAGCGTTGTTTCTATTCAAGATAAAAGTATCGTTTTGGGCAACTAAAGCACTCGATGAGGTGTAAAATATAAGGACTGCATGTCAAGTGAAGTTGGTGTCAACAATATGTAGAAGTTACGCAACAAAACAACATTAAAATGATGTTTACTTGTTCTCCATCCCTGGCTTGTGTGAGGGAGTGTGCTTCCCTCGCTGGTCTCTAGGGGGCAGCGCTGAGCTACAGCAATGAGAACGGTTGTTTTGTCTTCACACGTAGTGACAATAAGGACAAAGACATTTGATGAATCATCATTCTGGACAGAGGATTGGTCACAGATGAAGCTTTTCGTCTTTTTCTCCATTTCATTAAGTTTGGTATTTTGGTTTAATGTTAATCGTTCATTATTATTGGTTATCCACACGTTGACAACGTCCTCCAATGCGACCGACATCTTTACCGAGAACATTCATCAGATGTTTTTATTGAAGGTTTTAGGTCTCCCTGACCACCTGAGGGCAACTCAGACACTGAACTCTTTTAAGACTGGTCTAAACACCTTTTTATTCAGGAAGGCATTTTTTACCTTGAATTAATTTATTGTCAGCTATTACGTTCTTATTTTTTTTTTTTATGGGTTGCTCTAACTATGTTTTAATCGGTTTTATTTGTTTTCACTATATGTGTGGCACTCTGAGAGTCTTTGAAGGAAGAGTGTGAAAAAAATGAAATGCATTATTATTATTATTATTCACAGCCATTGAAGGACGACAGACGTGTGTGTGTGTGTGTGTTGCCAGATGCTCAACGTTGTTAAAGAGTTTAAACTCTTTAAAACATATATTCTGCCACAGCAACATGACTGACTGTTCTCACCAGTTATTTGACCTCCGCGCGGCTCTGGGAGGAGACGCCATGCTGCAGGAGCGATGAAGAGGGGTCGAAGGTCACCGGCTCCCTGCAGGGTTACGCAACACCAATCAGCTGCTGCACGACTCCTCCTCAACCCGGAGTGATGACATCATCATGTTGGGACCGGAAGGAAGAGATGTCTTCATGCTGCTGGTTCCTCTGCTGTAATAACCCCTCTCCCTCTCTCTCCCCCTCTCCCCCTCTCCCCCTCCAGATGCCTCAGTTTGAGAAGTCGACGGTCCACATGAGGGACCCCGAGCGGGTGGAGCAGATCATCTGTGGCCTCATCAAAGGAGGAGCCTCCAAACTGCAGGTTAGAGTCCTGAAGTCTTGTTCTGGTGCGCCACAGCGCCCCCTGGTGGTACTGAGCTCACAGGCCTCTGGCAGCCTGTTTGTGTGGGGCTCTCTCTCTCTCTTTCTCCCTGTGTCTCTCTCTCTCTCTCCCCTCCCTGTGTCTCTCTCCTTCTCTATCTCTCTCTCTCTCTGTCTCTCTCTATCTCTCTCTCTCTCTCTACTCCCTCCCTCTCTCTCCCCCCTCTCTCTCTCCCTCTCTCCCTCCCTCTCTCCTGAAGGGAAATCTTTTTCTCCCTCAGATCATCACGGACTTCGACATGACGCTCAGCAAGTTCGCCGTCAACGGAAACCGCTGTCCGTCGTGCCACAGTAAGCTCCGCCCCTCCCCCTGTGGCTCCGCCTCTTTAATATGACCTCATCATATTCAGACCAGAGCTCTAACCCCTCCCCTTCTCTGAGCAGACATCATCGATAACTGCAAGCTGGTGACGGAGGAGTGCCGGGCGAAGCTGCTGCAGCTGAAGAACAAGTACTACCTCATCGAGGTGGACCCCCAGCTCACCATGGAGGAGAAGTACCCGTTCATGGTGGAGTGGTAAGACGCCCTCAGACAGGAAGTGGCGTGCGGCACCCCTCGTGTGCTTCCTGTGTGCTCACCGCTCTGCTCTGCAGGTACTTCAAGACCCACACGCTGCTGGTGGAGCAGCGGCTGGAGAGGGACAAGCTGGCAGAGGTGGTGAGGGAGTCGCACGCCGCGCTCAGGTGAGCTCCCGTTGCATTGTGGGGGTTTAGCCCACGGCCAGGCGCACCTTTCCTGGTGGTCTCCAGAACCTTTCCTGGTGGTCCTAGAACCTTTTCCTAGTGGTCCTAGAACCTTTCCTAGTGGTCCCAGAACCTTTCCTAGTGGTCCCAGAACCTTTCCTAGTGGTCCCAGAACCTTTTCCTAGTGGTCCCATACACTTTCCTAGTGGTCCCAGAACCTTTCCTAGTGGTCCCAGAACCTTTCCTAGTGGTCCCAGAACCTTTCCTAGTGGTCCCAGAACCTTTCCTAGTGGTCCTAGAACCTTTTCCTGGTGGTCCCAGAACCTTTCCTGGTGGTCCTAGAACCTTTTCCTAGTGGTCCCAGAACCTTTCCTAGTGGTCCTAGAACCTTTCCTAGTGGTCCCATACACTTTCCTAGTGGTCCTAGAGCCGTTCCTAGTGGTCCTAGACCCTTTTCCTGGTGGTCCCAGAACCTTTCCTAGTGGTCCCAGAACCTTTCCTAGTGGTCCTAGAACCTTTCCTAGTGGTCCCATAAACGTTCCTGGTGGTCCGAGAGCCTTTTCATAATGGTCCCATAACCTTTCCCAGTGGTCCTAGTAGAACCTTTTCCTGGCGGTCCCAGAACCTTTCCCTCCAGACTGACCCGGTTCCCTCTGGTTTCAGGGACGGGTACGAACATTTCTTCGACCGGCTGCAGCAGCACGACGTGCCCGTCTTCATCTTCTCCGCCGGACTGGGCGACGTCCTGGAGGAGATCATCCGCCAGGCCGGCGTCTACCACCCCAACGTCAAGGTGGTCTCCAACTTCATGGACTTCGACGAGAACGTGAGTCCTCCGGTTGCTCCGACCCTTCGAGGTCTTCCGGTCTGACCTTCTTGAGGTCTTTCCGGTCTTACCCTTAGAGGTCTTTCCAGTCTTACCCTTAGAGGTCTTTCCAGTCCGACCCTCCGAGGTCTTCCGGTCTGACCTTCGAGGTCTTTCCGGTCTGACCTTCGAGGTCTTTCCGGTCTGAACTTTGAGGTCTTTCCGGTCTGACCTTCGAGGTCTTTCCGGTCTGACCTTCAAGGTCTTTCCGGTCTGACCTTCGAGGTCTTTCCAGTCCGACCCTTCGAGGTCTTCCGGTCTGACCATCAAGGTCTTTCCGGTCTTACCCTTAGAGGTCTTTTCAGTCTGACCATCGAGGTCTTCCGGTCTGACCTCTGACCTTTCTCTCCCTCACAGGGCGTCCTGAAGGGATTCAAAGGCGAGCTGATCCACGTGTACAACAAGCACGACGGCGCCTTGAGGAACACGGAGTACTTCAAGCAGGTGAAGGCCTCGTGCAACGTGGTGCTCATGGGCGACTCGCTGGGCGACCTCAGCATGGCGGACGCCGTGCCGCATGTGGAGAACATCCTGAAGATCGGCTTCCTCAACGACAAGGTACCGGTCGCCAAGGGAGACGCTCCGCACGCCCTCAGCTTCTGTGTTACGTGTATCGCCGTTCATTTATTCATCTCGACAACAACGTCGTTTTACACTTGAACACAACGTCATAACATCACGATTTCCCTGAACTCTCCCCACCCAACGGAGCTTAAACGCATCGTAACTCATGGGCTCCTTGTACTCAACGATGGCTGTTGTGCTCCTGGTTCTGGTCCTTGTTCTGGTTCTTGGTTCTAGTCCTGGTTCTGGTCCTGGTTCTATTCCTGGTTCTAGTGCTGGTTTTAGTCCTGGTTCTAGTCCTTGTTTTGGTTCTAGTCCTGGTTCTGGTTCTCGTCCTAGCTCTAGTCCTGCTCTTGTTTCTAGTCATGGCTCTAGTGCTAGTCCTGGTTCTGGTCTTGGTCCCCGTCCTGGTTCTGGTCCTGGTCCTGGTTCTGGTCCTGGTGTCTGACTCTCCTCCCGTCCCTCTGCAGGTGGAGGAGCGACTGGATAAATACATGGACTCGTACGACATCGTGCTGGTGAAGGACGAGACTCTGGAAGTGCCCAACGCCATCCTCCAGAAGGTTCTATAACTTTAACAACCCCCGCCCCAAGCCCCGCCCCCTCCTCCACTCTGGATCAACCTTCCAACAGCCACCTTTAACTAAAAACCTTTTTGAATGACGTTTTACATCCTGAATAAATTGTTTTGTCCCTTTTTGGAATAGTTTTGTCCGAAAGAATAACCAAAAGTGACACACACACATACACACACACACACACACATTCTTACACACACACACACATACATGCATGGGGGGGGGGGCGCACTTTATATTCTGGCGTGCGGTCATCTATTTGTTTCTACTGTTTTATTTATTTTCTTGCACAGAAGAGTTTGTCAACGTCGACTTCGTGGTTTCTCGTAGCGGAACCAAGATGGCCGACACAACGTGCCAGTGTTTAAAGGTCACTCTAGAGATGCCCTCTTGTGGTCATTAGCGGGAATTACGCCCTCGAACCAAAGTCAGAGGAGCTGCAGAATATCAATATCACAATAAATCTATAAGTATATGTGCGTCTGCTTTATATGTGGCTCCATAAAACCCAACAAACGACCTATTTAATGAAATGAAACTCTTTCTGTGGGTGGGGGTTGAGCTTCGACCTCTTGGCGTTTCCATCTAAGTGTTTTTTTCCGGGTGGAGGTTCAACGTAAACGTCTCCTGTTGTGTTCTCTGTCTTGAATGTGCTCCTATCACCTGCATGTTGCCTTCATCGTTCACCACTCAAATGTGTCTAGTTTATCAATAAAACGGAGTAATGTCACGCTGTGGCCGTTAAATATATATATATATATATATGGAAATGTATGTTGGTTTTATTACATTTTTGGAGGGATCTCCAGCAGTGTAGACGGGCCTGTTGTATTTTTATAAGCAGATGGCTTTCTCTCTCTCTTTTTCTTTGTTGGTGTGAATTTGAAGATGCAATAAAATTGTCGTCTTTTTTTGTGAGCCGAGACTGGAGCTCAGAACCCAAAGATTTATAAAGGTGGAAAGTTAAAATATGCATTGTGGAATCCTCTGAAATACTATTTTACGAGACGTAAGTGCATTTATTTATCAGGTTTTGGATTCACTGAATTCATCAAAGAGATTTAATCTTAACATTTTATTCCACATCTGGAGATACAGACTCAATAACATATCAATAATAGCGAGGCATCATATAGTTTGAATATGAATAGAGGAACAAATGGAGCTACCAGGACTTTTAAAGAAAAGTATTTTTATTTGTACTACTTTTAACAATATTTAGGGTAAATAAAATTTTTTTTTAAGTGCAGTGAAAATAAACCTGAAGAAAAATACGTTATAATAGTAAAGATGAAAGCATGAACACCTCTACTTCAGCTGTTCATAATACAGATCTGTTTGCTAAGAGGTTTGGGGCGCAGTACCGTGAGCGTCCTGCAGGTGTCGCCGAACAGCCCAGAAGTCCTTCTGATAAAGGGTAGAAGCTGCTGCAGGAGCCTGAAGTTTAGCCAACGTGGCATGTCGTGATTTGTATCCCAGACGGTCTGCGTCCTGTGACGTGGCTCGTTGGTCTAGGGGTATGATTCTCGCTTAGGGTGCGAGAGGTCCCGGGTTCAAATCCCGGACGAGCCCAATCTTTTTGCTTAAAGTTACTCCTCACTAAAATAAGTTGCTCTTATTAATACTAAAGAGATGAGACGTTATATAATAAAGATTTGACAGATAAGCTCCAACGAGATCGGTTCATTTCAAACCTGTGACCAAAAACAAGATTTACTAATAATATGAACATTAAACATACAGCAAGTTCTAAACAGATCAAAAGAATAAATAAGTATTGACTGGTGACTATTTTTTTGCTCCATCCCAATGCGCGCAGACCGGCGTCGGAGCTCTGCAGCGGAACAATCGATCGGCGTATTGAGCACCCCTGCATTCAAGCATTAAATAGCCGAGAGGTTTTTTCAGCGTGAGGAATTCGATGTGTGGCGGGAGTGCGTGAGATAAGACCGAAATGCGTGAGTCTCACGCTCAATGCGTGAGACTTGAGAGCCCTGAGTATATTATCATAAATAAAATGTGTGTACGTGCTGATCTGGAGTCAGTTTGGTAGGATTTGGGTATGAATACATTATTTCATTTAAAATATGGATTTTTATTTTAAGATATTCATGTAATTTGCATGAAAAATAGGTCTACCCGAACCAGCGGACAAAAAATTCAACCCGCGGCAACACAAAAAACAAAAATTGCCCAATTCCGCGGGAAAACCGCGGACCTGGCAACACTGGAGAGGCCTCACAGACGGCCACAACGCTCCCCGACGCCTCGGAGGGAGCCAACGAGGGACCAGCGCAGACCCGGGTGACGAGAGGACTTCAGCGGCCACCAGGACCAGAGAGTCCAGCCACGGGAACAGCCCACGGAGCCCTTTTAAACGGGGAGTGCGGAGTTTCCCAGGCGCCCTGAACTCACCACCGACAGAACGGAGATTTGCAGCAGGTTAGAGGACATTGTTGTTGTTATTACGCCATAAGCTTTCTGATCATTAGGTACAGCAATGTTTAGTGATATATTTCATAAACCCTGACCTAACATCATGCGATGAGCTAATTTATATGGAAAATGCCGTGTTATTGTTGAGTTTAAGGGATCTACTGTTTGTGCACCGGGGGAGAGGCCTCACAGTTGGTCCAGTATTCAGCGCTAGTCACAAGTTGTAGTGGGATGGCTGTTACCCAGTTCCCAACCCTAATACGGCTCTGCATCTAAACCCAAATAGGGCATGCATAGAATAGAGCAGAAGCGGTGGACCCGCCAACAAGCACTAAACACACACTTGATGCTGAAGGCAATCTGTTGTTCCTGATTTAAACCCCACTGGGCTCAACCCCGGGTGAACACTAAGTTACACTCTGTCCATTAATAAGCCCCATTGTAAGGCATCATGTGATCCCCGACCCGTCTGCTATACTCACCTCAACCAGTCGTGCTGCAAAGTGTTCTGCTGCCCTCACCATAAGTCCCAGGCCCTTCGTCCACAGAGGGGACCTGTAATGCCTGGGAGGAGATCAGCCGGTGAGAGGGACTGTCCCTGGGGACCAGGGGCCCCGAGAGCCAGGGGCCCCGAGAGCCAGAGGGCCGGAGAGCCAGAGGGCCGGAGCCCAAGCAGCTCGCTCTTTAGCTTGGGGCAGCGTCCAGAACCCCCTAAACCTGAACCTTATGGAGGCTTAGGATACACTGAGCTCCTCTCCTCTCTCCTTATGGATGCTTAGGATACACTGAGCTCCTCTCCTCTCTCCTTATGGATGCTAAGGATACACTGAGCTCCTCTCCTCTCTCCTTATGGACACTTAGGATACACTGAGCTCCTCTCCTCTCTCCTTATGGACACTTAGGATACACTGAGCTCCTCTCCTCTCTCCTTATGGAGGCTGAGGATACACTGAGCTCCTCTCTCCTCTCTCCTTATGGACACTTAGGATACACTGAGCTCCTCTCTCCTCTCTCCTTATGGATGCTTAGGATACACTGAGCTCCTCTCCTCTCTCCTTATGGATGCTTAGGATACACTGAGCTCCTCTCCTCTCTCCTTATGGACGCTTAGGATACACTGAGCTCCTCTCCTCTCTCCTTATGGACACTTAGGATACACTGAGCTCCTCTCTCCTCTCTCCTTATGGACGTTTAGGATACACTGAGCTCCTCTCCTCTCTCCTTATGGATGTTTAGGATACACTGAGCTCCTCTCCTCTCTCCTTATGGAGGCTTAGGATACACTGAGCTCCTCTCTCCTCTCTCCTTATGGACGCTAAGGATACACTGAGCTCCTCTCTCCTCTCTCCTTATGGACGCTAAGGATACACTGAGCTCCTCTCTCCTCTCTCCTTATGGACGCTTAGGATACACTGAGCTCCTCTCTCCTCTCCTCTCTCCTTATGGACCTTTAGGATACACTGAGCTCCTCTCTCCTCTCTCCTTATGGACTCTTAGGATACACTGAGCTCCTCTCTCCTCTCTCCTTATGGACGCTAAGGATACACTGAGCTCCTCTCCTCTCTCCTTATGGACGCTTAGGATACACTGAGCTCCTCTCCTCTCTCCTTATGGACGCTAAGGATACACTGAGCTCCTCTCCTCTCTCCTTATGGATGTTTAGGATACACTGAGCTCCTCTCTCCTCTCTCCTTATGGACACTAAGGATACACTGAGCTCCTCTCTCCTCTCTCCTTAAGGACACTAAGGATACACTGAGCTCCTCTCCTCTCTCCTTATGGAGGCTTAGGATACACTGAGCTCTCTCCTTATGGATGTTTAGGATACACTGAGCTCCTCTCCTCTCTCCTTATGGACGCTAAGGATACACTGAGCTCCTCTCCTCTCTCCTTATGGACGCTTAGGATACACTGAGCTCCTCTCCTCTCTCCTTATGGACGCTTAGGATACACTGAGCTCCTCTCCTCTCTCCTTATGGACGCTTAGGAGACACTGAGCTCCTCTCTCCTCTCCTCTCCTCTCCTTATGGACGCTTAGGATACACTGAGCTCCTCTCTCCTCTCCTTATGGACGCTTAGGATACACTGAGCTCCTCTCTCCTCTCTCCTTATGGACGCTTAGGATACACTGAGCTCCTCTCTCCTTATGGACGCTTAGGATACACTGAGCTCCTCTCCTCTCTCCTTATGGATGCTTAGGATACACTGAGCTCCTCTCCTCTCTCCTTATGGACGTTTAGGATACACTGAGCTCCTCTCCTCTCTCCTTATGGATGTTTAGGATACACTGAGCTCCTCTCCTCTCTCCTTATGGACGCTTAGGATACACTGAGCTCCTCTCCTCTCTCCTTATGGATGTTTAGGATACACTGAGCTCCTCTCCTCTCTCCTTATGGACGCTTAGGATACACTGAGCTCCTCTCCTCTCTCCTTATGGAGGCTTAGGATACACTGAGCTCCTCTCCTCTCTCCTTATGGACGCTTAGGATACACTGAGCTCCTCTCCTCTCTCCTTATGGACGCTAAGGATACACTGAGCTCCTCTCCTCTCTCCTTATGGACGCTTAGGATACACTGAGCTCCTCTCTCCTCTCCTCTCTCCTTATGGACCTTTAGGATACACTGAGCTCCTCTCTCCTCTCTCCTTATGGACTCTTAGGATACACTGAGCTCCTCTCTCCTCTCTCCTTATGCACGCTAAGGATACACTGAGCTCCTCTCCTCTCTCCTTATGGATGTTTAGGATACACTGAGCTCCTCTCCTCTCTCCTTAAGGACGCTTAGGATACACTGAGCTCCTCTCCTCTCTCCTTATGGACGCTAAGGATACACTGAGCTCCTCTCCTCTCTCCTTATGGAGGCTTAGGAGACACTGAGCTCCTCTCCTCTCTCCTTATGGAGGCTTAGGAGACACTGAGCTCCTCTCCTCTCTCCTTATGGAGGCTTAGGAGACACTGAGCTCCTCTCCTCTCTCCTTATGGAGGCTTAGGATACAATGAGCTCCTCTCCTCTCTCCTTATGGACGCTTAGGATACACTGAGCTCCTCTCCTCTCTCCTTATGGACGCTTAGGATACACTGAGCTCCTCTCCTCTCTCCTTATGGACGCTTAGGATACACTGAGCTCCTCTCCTCTCTCTCCTTATGGACGCTTAGGATACACTGAGCTCCTCTCCTCTCTCCTTATGGATGCTTAGGATACACTGAGCTCCTCTCCTCTCTCCTTATGGACGCTTAGGATACACTGAGCTCTCCTCTCCTCTCTCCTTATGGACGCTTAGGATACACTGAGCTCCTCTCCTCTCTCCTTATGGATGCTTAGGATACACTGAGCTCCTCTCTCCTTATGGACGCTTAGGATACACTGAGCTCCTCTCCTCTCTCCTTATGGACGCTTAGGATACACTGAGCTCCTTCTCCTGCCTCCTGCCTCCTTATGGCCTCCTGCCCTGCCTCCAGTCTCCTCCTGCCTCCTCCTGCCTCCTGCCTCCTGCCTCCTGCCTCCTGCCTCCTGCCTCCTTGCCCCTGCCTCCTGCCTCCTGCTTCCTGCTTCCTGCCTCCTGCCTCCTGCCTCCTGCCTCCTTGCCCCTGCCTCCTGTCTCCTTGCCCCTGCCTCCTGCTTCCTGCCTCCTGTCTCCTGCCTCCTGCTTCCTGCCTCCTGTCTCCTGCCTCCTGCCTCCTGCCTCCTGTCTCCTGCCTCCTGCTTCCTGCCTCCTGTCTCCTGCCTCCTGCTTCCTGCCTCCTGTCTCCTGCTTCCTGCCTCCTGCCTCCTGCCTCCTGCCTCCTGCCTCCTGCCTCCTGCCTCCTGCCTCCTGCCTCCTGCCTCCTGCCTCCTGCCTCCTGCCTCCTGCCTCCTGCCTCCTGCCTCCTGCCTCCTGTCTCCTTGCCCCTGCCTCCTTGCCCCTGCCTCCTGCCTCCTGTCTCCTTGCCCCTGCCTCCTGCCTCCTGCTTCCTGCCTCCTGCCTCCTGTTTCCTGCCTCCTGCCTTCTGCCTCCATGCCCCTGCCTCCTGCCTCCTGCTTCCTGCCTCCTGCCTCCTGCCTCCTGCTTCCTGCCTCCTGTCTCCTGTCTCCTGCTTCCTGCCTCCTGCTTCCTGCCTCCTGTTTCCTGCCTCCTTGCCCCTGCCTCCTGCCTCCTGTCTCCTTGCCCCTGCCTCCTGCCTCCTGCCTCCTGTTTCCTGCCTCCTGCCTCCTGCCTCCTGCCTCCTGTCTCCTTGCCCCTGCCTCCTGCCTCCTGCTTCCTGCCTCCTGCCTCCTGTTTCCTGCCTCCTGCCTCCTGTCTCCTTGCCCCTGCCTCCTGCCTCCTGTTTCCTGCCTCCTGCCTCCTGTCTCCTTGCCCCTGCCTCCTGCCTCCTGCTTCCTGCCTCCTGCCTCCTGCCTTCTGCCTCCACGGCCCTGCCGATGCTCCTCCTCTCTACCTCCTTCTGTTTCATGGATTGTGGAAAGCTGCATCGTGCTCCATGTCTACGACTAATTATTCATACACTCTGTCATATTCATTGAATGTTGATGTAACTCTGTTCATCTGGTCACATGACATCTGTTCTTCTGTCCATCCGGGAGAGGGGTCCTCCTCTGTTCTCTCCTGAAGGGTTCTTTAACTCTTTTGTTCCTGATCCGATGTGAGGTCAAAGGTCAGGGATGTCATGTGTACAGATTGTAAAGAGGAACATTGTGATTTGTGATTTTGGGCTCAACAAAACAAACTGAATTAAAATTGAATTATACAAGTACAATTAATTTCTCATTTATTAATAATTCACAAGAACATTGCGTGGCGTAGTCCACCGACTTCTACCTTCTCTTTCAACCACACACACACACACACACACACACACACACACACACACACACACACACACACACACACACACACACACACACACACACACACACACGCAGTGTCAAGTCAATACTTATTCCATAAAGATAGATGTAATAATTTCACAGGTTTCTCATGGGATCAAAAGCAGTAAATAAGTGAAGGCACTTAAATATATATATATATTAATATATATATATATATAAATATATACATTTATATATAAATATATATATATAATACTTGTACTGATGTCATGTGACCAGATGAACAATAGATGTCATGTTTGTTTGTTTGTGTATTTTATTCAGTCAATCAAATCAAATACAATATTATTCTATATAATATACTAAAGAGAAAGACTGAAAAGGTAAAGGTAGAAGCAAAACATGCTTATAAATTCCTATCCTAAATTGAAATCAAAATAAATCAGAAAATAAAGAAGAAAAAAAAATATATATATATATATTTAAATATACTACCACATACATCTTCCATATAAATACGTGTTTAGTCACATTTATAACTCTCAAGAATTGTTTTATAAATAATTCCCTTGAAAACCCAAAAGGAGTTCACCAGTCTTACATCCATCTCAACATTATTCCATAATTGGACTCCTACAACAGAAATACATCTTCTTTTAATCCCTTTTTTAGCCTTTTGTACCGTGAGCTTACGAACATCTCAAATCATATTCACACTCATATATTGAAAATAAACTTTGTTCACTTTAGCTCTGTACATTGTCTGCATTATTTTATAATAAACCAAATCATTAAATTTCATAACACGTGATCTGTGGAACAAAGGGTTTGTGTGCACTTAGTAGGGGTAGATGTTTTATGATTCGATGTTTCAGTCTGTTAGATTAAATAAATCAATAAATACAGAGCTGCTAACTTTTCAAAAAACCTTGGAGTGAGATTTTGTCGGGGGTGACCAATATGTTGCCGCGCACGCAGCCACACACGTTGGTGTCTCAAATATCAGGAATCTTGATTTAATGTGGCGTTGTACCCACGTTGTACCCTGCATTCTGGCCTGGCAAAGGTCTTTTACGAGACATCTTTGCTACCTTAAAGAATGAAAATGTTTTTTAATAACTCTACTCTCATTTACAAAAACATGCCTAATTATATTGCACAAATGTCCTGTCTTTAAATTCTTTATAATACATCTTACTTGTACAAAGAGCTGTTTGAATTTTTTTTGAGAGGGTCCTTTTCCTAGGCCTGCAAATAAAGTGATAAATGCAATGTGGGCAGCCTTAACAAACAATGCTCTGATGTGTTGAGCATGCAGGATACCAAGAGGTTAACACGGTGCTCTCCTGCTGCTTGTTATGACAGCTGGGTTTACATCAACACACAAAATCACACGCACAAACACAACACATTATTTCTTTCAAGATTTAAAGTTGAAGAGAGTGAGAACTTAATTGAACCACATGTCATTAACAGGGCTCTCAAGTTTGAAGACAGGCAAGAGTGACATCTCTATCTTCTTTTTGATTGGCTGATAAGTGGCTCCTCGCGCTTGATTCCTCCACGGTGAGGGCAGCGCGGCTCATGTTGGCGCGCTGCGGCACATTAAAACATGAAATAGCCGAGAGTTTTTTCAGCGTGAGAAATACGATGTGTGGCGGGAGTGCGTGACGTAAGACCGAAATGCGTGACTGTCCCGCTCAATGCGTGACACTTGAGAGCCCTGCGGTTTTCTCTTTTTTAAAGTGACTGCAGTACAGCGGGGTTCCGCTAGGCGGCGCTGTTCTGCGAGCAAACGGTCGCTTTCAGCTGTTTTTCCGGTGACAGCAGCGGAATGACAACATCGACACACACGGCCCTTCTTTCATTCAAGCCGACTTCAGCTAAACACCGACAACAAGTGAGGTTCCTCCTCCCCACGCGGCACAATCTCCTCCTCGAGCACCTTTGTGGACGACGGTATTTAAAAAAAACGAACCAGGAAGTGGACACGTTCGTAAACAATCATGTTTTTCACACGGAGCTAAAGTGAGCTCGAAGCTAACGCCGGCCATGACGCCTGCGTAGTCCGACAGGTTGGTAGTTAGTTTGGGGGAAAGTCCGTCACGTGACTCTGTGTCGTTCTTCTTGCACTTATGATGTCGTAATAACTCTCATTAAGACGCACGTGGCTGATTTACAGCGGAGAGACGATGTGGCGCGAGCTTTGTGTTGCACCGCAGACTTAACGTGTGTGTGCGTGTGTGTGTGTGTGTGTGGGGGGGGGGGGGGGGTGTTGCTGACGTTCTCACTAATGCTCTGCTGTGTTGTTGTTGTTGTTGTTGACAGCAGGGCGCTGTGTTTGGGGCAGTTCTCCTCTATGAGCCACTGGGAGCAGCAGCATGGCAGATGACAAGGACGTGCTGAGGGACGTGTGGTTCGGCCGGATCCCGGCCTGCTTCACCCTGAACCAGGACGAGGTCACCGAGAGGGAGGCGGAGCCCTACTACGTGAGCGTGGTTGCTCTATGACGTCACAGAATTACACACACCCTGATCTCCGCTGCAGCTGAACAGTTCAATGAGCAAAGTTCATGCATTCAGTCTCGTAGCTGCTCCACACACAACACACCTGAGCTTAAAGATTGAAACCATTGCAATATCTAGAAGTATATCCACCATGTGGCGTCACCGCCTCTCTGCGTGGCGCACGTCGACGCGCCGGTGTTCAGGCCTCTGCATGTCGTCTCCTCTCAGCTGCTGCTGCCCAGGGTGAGCTACCTGACGCTGGTCACGGACAAGGTGAAGAAGCACTTCCACAAAGCCATGAGGGCCGAGGACGTGGAGGAGATGTGGTTCGAGTTCGAAGGGACGCCGCTGAAATGGTGAGAGGGAGGGGGAGGGGGGGTCGATGGTGTGGGGGTTAGTCTTTTCTAACATAACTATTTAAAGAGCTTGTATCGTGTTCTGCTCGTCGGGGAACGAGGCCGTCAGATACGAACCGTGTTTAGTGACCGTAAAGAATATAAACCTTAAATACGCTCATCTGATTTGATTGAGGCTGCGATAAAGAAAACAAAGAATCTGATTGGCTGAAACACAGGAAGTGAGGAGCAGAAACAGTACTGACCCCAGATCTGTTCCAGGCACAATCCAATCGGAGTTCTGTTCGACCTCCACGCCGCCAACACCGTGTTGCCCTGGAGCATCACGGTGCACTTCAAGGTGACCACGCCCTGTGTGTGTGTCTGTGTGTGTATCTGTGTGTGTCTCTCTGTGTGTATCTGTGTGTGTGTCTCTGTGTGTGTCTCTCTGTTTGTGTGTGTGTCTGTGTGTGTGTGTGTGTGAGTTGTACAAAGTTCAGCTATCGGCGTCTGAAGAAAAGAACAAACAGAATTAAATAGAGATAAATAGAGTTTGTTTCTTCGTTAGAATGTAATTCATTTGCTTTGTTTTTATTCTTAAGGCTCTGACTCTAAATTATAAACCTGTGTGTGTGTGTGTCTCTGTGTGTGTGTGTATCTGTGTCTGTGTGTGTGCGTGTGTGTGTGTCAGAGTTTCCCGGAGCGCGAGCTGCTGCACTGCCCCTCCTGCTCGGTGGTGGAGGCTCACTTCATGTCGGGCATCAAGGAGGCCGACGCCCTGAAGCACAAGAGCCACGTGGTCAACGACATGCAGAAGAAAGACCACAAGCAGCTGTGGATGGGCCTGCAGAACGGTGAGCACACACACACACACACAAAGAGACACACACATAGAGACACACACACAGAGACACACACAGAGACACACACACACATAGAGACACACACACAGAGACACGCACACACACATAAAGTCCCTTAGCCGTGATAGCTTCTCCCTCCTGTCCACCCCGGCCCGGTGGTTTGTGTCGGTGAATTCGTGTTACAGAAACTTTTTGATGTGTGTGTTTATTTATAATTAATTATATATATTTATATGTTTATTTTGAAATGTATATCTTTATTATTTATTTATATAAATAAATGTATATATATAATATATATGTATATATTACATACATATAGATTTGTATTTTTTTAAATAAAATAAAAAAGTAAAAACCATAAACATACATAATAGTTTAAACGTCTACGATAATTTATTTATTTATTAATTAATATATTCATTCAGACTTTACAATAACCAAATATATCTGCAGACATTTTTATTTCATTATATATATATATTTTTTTGTCTTAACATTTTTTTTAAAGTTATTTTAATTCTGTGTGGAAGGAAGACCTAGGAAAGTAAGATTTGCATATCTTAACTCTTGATATTAACAAAGTGATATAATTATTCACATTAATTTTTTTGTTTTGATGAGCACGTTTTTTTTTAACGACGCGTTTTATATTTTTCCAAGATAAATTCGACCAGTTCTGGGCCATAAACCGGAAGCTGATGGAATATACCACCGAGGAGGGGGGCTTCAGATACATCCCCTTCAGGATATACCAGGTAACACACACACACACACACATTAATATGGAACAAACTCTTTTTGTAGTTTAGTCTCTGGACTCAAGCTGCTGCAGTTCTCCAGTCGGGCCACTAGATGGCGCTAGACGGCCGCGTCATATATAGAATCCAACTGGACACTGAGGAGGCTCCTCTAGACGGAGATGCGGAAAACATCTGGATCTTTGCCACAAAAACATGTTGACGGACTCAAATAATGAGCTGCAGTCAGGAAAAGATGTTCCTGTTTATTGAAATGTTATTTTAATTTTTATATATATATATATAAATGGAAGCAGCGGCGTCCTCTTTTATAGCAATGCCCTCTTTTATAGCGACGCCCTCTTTTAAAGGAAAGGGGCGGTGCTATGATATGATAATTGAAGCTCCCAAAATCCCAAAATACAAACAACATAAACAACAACAACAATGACAAAAGGGGGCATCCGGATTGTTTTGGGTTTTTATTTAACAAACTGTTACAAGGAGGTCGGAAAAAAGAAGAGTGGAAGCTAAATAAGTTCACGTTGTTGACGATGATACTACAATAACAACAACAACAACAGGTTCAGAAACGCTGAGGAGAATAGAGCGGATTAGTACTACGGAAAGTCACTTTGGTGACTTACCAGGAGACACACACACACACGCACACACAGACACACACACACTCAGTGTAAATAATATGTGCCGTGTTTGATGCAGACAGAATTAATGACAACACTAAAGTCCAAATAACAGAGGGCTCATATCCTCATGGAGACGAAGACACCTCGTTGGCACGGCGACACACTGTGTGTGTGTGTGTGTGTGTGTGTGTGTGTTTTGCCCTCGCCTTCGTCTGGCAGCAGGACTTGTTTTTTGCTGCCGGTGGATCTCCTTCCTGTGACGCCACTCTGTGATTCGGAAAATGAGGAGGAGTGGGGGGGGGCGGGGGTGAAGAGGAGGGTGAAAAGTGAAAATTACTATGCTTCCTTTTTTTAAAGACCGCTTGCATTGTTGCTCTACAGGTAACCTCTGTTACTCACAAACCCTCCGGTGTGCGTTTATGTGTGAGTGTGTTGGAGGAATGCAGTTTTTTGGGGGGGATGCTCCGCCTGCCGCCGCCGCATTCTCCCCCGTTAACACCAGGGGCGCAATGAAAAGAATATAGCCGGGCGAAGAACTAAGAACAAAAAAGGAGTGCTACCGGCTAATTAATCACAATAAATCTCATGGAGCACTTCATTACCTATAGAGAAATATATATTTATATATGAATATATATATATATATTTATACGAATGTTAAATTTATATTTATATATATCTATGTATATATATTTAAATGAATGTTAAATATATATATTCATATATGTATATATATTTAAACGAAAGTTAAATATATATATATATATAGATTTATATATATATATATGTATATATTTAAACGAATGTTACATATATATTTATATATCTATGTATATATATTTAAATGAATGTTAAATATATATATTCATGTATATATATTTAAATGAATACTAAATATATATATGTATATATATTTAAACGAAAGTTAAATATATATATTTACATTTATATATATTCAGATTTATATATATATTTAAACGAAGGTTATATATATATATATAGATTTAGATTTTTATATATATAAATGTTTTAATAGATTTAGATTCATATATGAACGAAGGTTAAATATCCCGTGGAACATGAACTCAAACGTCTCGTTTTAAGTCGTCTCCGTGTCAGAGCGATGAGGTGAATAATTCATAATTTGACTTCTGAGAAGATGAAGGCCGCCAAAAAAGAAAAGAGGAGCCGGGGAATTATTAATTGACGGAAGAGAGAGAAACGCTTTCTCTCTCTTCACGGAAGCTCGGCTTGATTGACAGGCGGCCATTGTTTTTAGTTTTTTTGTATCCATCAATTAGGCGGATTGAATCCCATCCATCAATTAGGCCGGCGTCTCCAGTTCGGCCCCTCACACCTTTCTCTCTCTCTCTATCTCCCTCTCTTTTTGTTCTCTGACCCTCACCGACACCTCGCGTGCCGGCCGAGGCGTTCAAAGACTTGACAAAAGAAAGTCGGGGGGAATCGATAGCGTCTTCTTGTTTAATTATTCACGCCCGTGTTAATAATGCAGCGTGCGGCCGCCGCTTAGCGCACTCTCTCCTCCGTGACTCGGTGTTTTCGGGGTAACCGGAGCGGCCGCTTCACGCCGTCCTCCTCGCTATAGTTACAGCTCGGTTACCCGACGCCGCTCACGGGTTTCCTTTTCACAGCTTCCGTGATTAGCCTCCTATTGTGAGGCCGACACCTCAGGTCGGGTATCCTCCCCTCTCTCTCTCTCTCTCTCTCTCTCTCTCTCTCTCTCTCCCTAAAACTGACTCACTGGTTTGACGCCTCAAGTTTGTCAATTTCTCTTCTTCTTGTAAATGTACATAAAAAAAAAAAATACAAGTTCTTCTTCTAAATTCATCACCATTTTGTTCCTGGTAAACATCTGATTTCATTTTAATATAATAAAGAACCTTTATATAATGAAACTCTCTCCTCACAGACGACGGGCGACAGGCCCTTCATCCAGAAGCTGTTTCGTCCAACATCACCTGAAGGCAGCACGCACACACTCGGCGACCTGCTGAAAGCGATGTACCCGGTGGCTCTGCCGGCCGACGGTAAGACACACACACGCACACACACACACACACACACACACAGAGACACACACACACGCAATATTTATATATATATATATATATATGTATATATACTATTATACTATACATATATATATAACTATTTATATATATAGAGAGAGATTTATATATCTATATAAATATTTATATATATTTATATAGATATAACTATTTATATATATAATTAGTTATATATATAAATATTTATATTTATTTATTTATATATATACAGATATATATACAGGACTGTCTCAGAAAATTAGAATATTGTGATGAAGTTCTTTATTTTCTGTAATGCAATTAAAAAAACAAATGTCATGCATTCTGGATTCATTACAAATCAACTGAAATATTGCAAGCCTTTTATTCTTTTAATATTGCTGATTATGGCTTACAGCTTAAGAAAACTCAAATATCCTATCTCTAAATATTAGAATATCATGAAAAAGTATACTAGTAGGGTATTAAACAAATCACTTGAATTGTCTAATTAACTCGAAACACCTGCAAGGGTTTCCTGAGCCTTGACAAACACTCAGCTGTTATAAATCTTTTTTTTTACTTGGTCTGAGGAAATATTAAAATTTTATGAGATAGGATTTTAGAGTTTCTTAAGCTGTAAGCCATAATCAGCAATATTAAAAGAATAAAAGGCTTGCAATATTTCAGTTGATTTGTAATGAATCCAGAATGCATGACATTTTTGTTTTTTTAATTGCATTACAGAAAATAAAGAACTTTATCACAATATTCTAATTTTCTGAGACAGTCCTGTATAGAGAGAGATAGTCTAAACAGACAGTGTCTGCAGGGGAGGAGAGAGGAAGTAGATAAGGAGACAATAGTGTGTTAGGACAGAGGACCTGCAGGAGGAGACAGAACCATAACCTCCTCCTCCTCCTCCCGGCTAACACAGCATCAACGTCTTCATCTCTCAGTCCAGCTGCACACAAAGAACCAATGAAACATTTAATTTATTATCGCGCTCTTTTATTTTGAAAAATGGGCGGACGCAGAGCTCGTCGTACGAAATGAGCATAAATAAAAAAACTGAGACAGAAAGTCTGAATCTGAATCTCATAATTTAGACTTTCTATCTCTTAGAGTTGTGCGACAGGTGAGGGAGATCCTCTTCCTCTCTCGTCTACCTCTTTGATCCCCCCCCCCCCGGGGATCAAGGTGAAAGTGGCCCCCTCCTGTCTGCCTGTGGCTTCTTGTTTGGTTTCCTCCACTTCCCTTTCTTCAGGCTGGAGATGAGTCTGTGATAGCCGGGAGATTACGGCTGCGTGTTTGGATTAGAGGGACCGGGTCTAGTGTTCAGGGATGGGGGGTCTGGGGGGTCTGGGGGCTCTGCTCCCGCCATATTGTTGTAGAGTTCAGACATTTTCTTTTTCCTTTCTAAAAAGAAGAAGAGAACCGGGAGCTTCACTCCTCTGATGTTTCACTTCAAATAATGTTGTTCATGCGTTCCTCTGTTGTGTCTGGGGGGGGGGGGGGGTTGGACCCCCTTCAGGGACCCGGGATCCTCAAACCGATGGGGGGGGGGGGGGGTCTTTAAAGAAAAGGGGGATTCCCAAATCAATCTCCGGCAAAGGAAATAAGAAAGAAGGGCGGTTGACGTCGCGTGAGCCGGGTGTGTCCTTGAGCAAGGCCTTAAACACACACACACACACACACTGCTTTGATGCAGCAGACAGTGGCTCGTGCTGAAAGAGAAGAAGAGCTGCGAGCGACCCGGAGACTAAACATCGCTGTTTGAAAAACTAAACTTTACGAAGATTTTTTTTTAATTGCTGATTTTAGACATTTAAACTTTTTTTATTGAAGAAACTTTAACGTGGAAACTTTCTGTCAAAAGGTCGACGGCTCCAGGTTTACTTTTCATTTCATCCAGTTTTATATCTATGGATAGGAGCATCAATAAAATATATTAATATATATATATATATATATATTTATATAAATGCATATATGTTTTAAATTTATATATAAATAAATATTTATATAAATGCATACAAATATTTATATTTATGTATTTATATATATATATACTGTACATCAATATATAAATACGTATATTCATATATTTATATATATAAATGCATATATATATATATGTATTTATATATATGTATAAATATATATACATCAATATATATAAATACATATATTTATATATATTTATGTATATGTACATATATATATGTATATATATTTAAATCCATTTATCCAAAGAGCTGCTCTGGAAGTGAGTAAATGGTGACGTTGTGTTCAGGGACCGCTCTGTGGTCGTCTCCTAAATACCGGTTTTCTTCACTCGGCTGACGATGCATGTCGTCTCGGCCGGCGGTCGTGTCCAACTTGACCACAGTGTGTGTGTGTGTGTGTGTGTGTGCGAGCGCCTGTCCTGGCGTGGTCACGGCGTGATGAAACCAACAGGCCGGAAACAACCTCAGTATTTATTACGCTAAACAAAATGTGTTCCTCTCGAAGTCCTTTGATCCTCAGGAAACCAACACAATGGAAAAATGTCCCAGAACGTCGACGTTGTGTTCAGTCAGCGGTCCTCGGTGAGACACGAGGAGTCGCACCTTCTCGCCTGGCCACTAGGGGGCGACTCCTCTGGTTCAGAACGCTCAGAAAGTAAAACAAGAACACGCACACACACACTCACACACTCTGTATGTCTTGTTAATGTAAAAAACAAACGTGTCTCAGCTGTTCTTGGTCGTTGCGGGAATTCATACCAACAATGTGTGTATCTGTGTCTGTGTGTGTGTGTATTTGTGTCTTTAAGGGGGCGTGTCTCATTGTGAATTCCCCCCCCGTGTCTCATAATGAGACTGTAAGAACCTACAGATGTGGGGCTAAAGGTTGGAGATGGGGAAGAAACCCCACCCAGTGTGTGTGTGCGCGTGTGTGTATGTGTGTGTGTTATTGCTTATACAGAAGCACACCTCTTACTTTCTGAAGGTTTTGGTGTCGTCCGGCAAAATGTATTATATATATATATATAAATATATTTATGTATGTATGAATATATTTATATAAATATATATTTATATATATATATATAATACATTGGCCTAAATATGAACATCCGGCGAGCGTCCGCTCTGCAGGGCGTCGCCTCTCAGACGGTTAACGCCTCAAACCGTCCTCCTGGTATTACGTGGAACTCGAAGAGAGAGTGTGTGTGTGTGTGTGTTTGTGTGTGTTTGTGAGTGCGGTCAAGACCGATAGACAGGAAATGGCTGACTGTCTCTTTTTTTTTCTCACGCACATACAGAACGTCCTGATTGGATAATAAAGTTGCTACATATGTAGCAAATATACATATATATATATATGGATATAAATGTCATCCAAAAAATTATTTTGTTGAATTTATATATATATATGTTTTATAATTTTTTTTATACATATAAAAATATTATACACACAGAACATTTAATACAAAATTATTGTATATATGTATATTATATGTAATATATTTTATATAAAAACAAATCTTAAATGTAAAATAAAAAGATCACAAACACACACATGTATATATATATATATATCATGTGTTATACATTTTTATATATAAAATTATATAACACAAAAATATATATATAACCAATATATATTTATTTTATTTATATATAGAAATATATACAAAAATATATATGTATATTTTTTAAAATGTAAAACACACACACACACACACAGTCTTAACCTGAAACTATAGACTGTCAGAGTGAAAGTTTATAATTCGACTTCAACAAAAGACTAAAACATCAACTGTCACTTTGAAGTTGAACACTCCCATTCACATGGGTACTCTCTCTCCCTCTCTCCCTCTCTCTCGCTCTCCACCTCTCTCTCTCTCTCTCTCTCTCTCTCTCACCACAGCCGTGGTATTACTGCCGTGTCTGATGTGGTCTCTCTCATGTAACCATCTCTTTTCCTCTTTGCTCCCTTCATCTTTTTTAAATCCCCCCCCTCCCCCCTCCAGGTGAGCCCAGGCGGTACCAGGTGGTGATCCAGGGCATCGAGCCTCTGCTGGAGACGCCCCTGCAGTGGCTCAGCGAGCACCTCAGCCACCCCGACAACTTCCTGCACATCTGCGTCACGCCCGTCCCCTCCGACTGAAGGCCACGCCCCCTCCCCGCCAGGCCACGCCCCTCCCCACCAGGCCACGCCCCTCCCCACCAGGCCACGCCACCTTCGGAAACTCGGGCGCAAAAAAACTCTTAGAAAGTGAATGGACTCTCTTCAGGAGAAGGATGAAGATGAACAAAGGAAGGGAGGAAACCTCCTTCTCATCTCGTTGTCTATTTATAGTTCTGCACCTCCTCACCGCTCCTCCTCTCCCCTCTTCTTTAAAGGACTCAAAGAAGAGGATGCCTCCTCCTCCTCCCCCTCCTCTCCGATCAAACAGGCATCAAGGTGGGGGGGTGGGGGGCTGACGTTGCCTTAGTTTCCACATTAAAGCATTTTCATTTCTTTCTTTTTTTTAAATGTGCAAGAAGATTCTGATTTAAATGTCGCCCGTGTTATCTTCTCATTTGATGAAGACGATGTCGCTTTGTGCTTTTTTAATTTGTGTATTATTTGAAAGAGAAAGGCGTCCTGCTTTATGACTTGATGTGAGACTGAAGATGAACACGAGTTCCCTGAGTGACGCGCCGGCTTCTCATTGGCTGCTTTTACTTTGCAGGAAATTGAGACGGAAACTAATCGATCGTTCTTTTGTTTTTTTTAACATCCATTGATACTCAAATAAAATCCAGACTCACATCGACTGGAACGGTTACCAAGAACGTCTTCTAATAAAAGTGAGTTGATTTAAATGTCCCCGAATTATTCTGTTTGGAGTCATTTAGCTTCAGATTGGGTTTAATTTAAAGTCTCAAAGTAATTTAAAGTAATTAAAAGTAATGTAAAGTCTCTTAAAGTAATGTAAAGTCTCTAAAAATAATTTAAAGTAATTTAAATAATTTTAAATATATTTGAATGATTTCAAGAAAATATTTGTAAAAAAAATATTTGATTTCATTGGAAAAATTACTTTTCCGTGTTTTTAATCAAATTATGTTAATGAGTGATTTAAGTATATTCTGATTAAAAAAAATATATATATAATTAAATAAAATGTAAAAATTATAACAATTACAAATATTTGATTGCTAAAAAATATTTGTAAAAAAATAAGTCCTCTCGCTGTATTCATAGTTGATAAATGCGTCCCGTATTCAAGATGCACAGGACACCGTGTCTCACTCATTTAACTCCGGGGGGGGGGGGGGTCCTCCGGTGTCTCACCGTCTTCTCGTGAACAACGTCTCACTCTTGTGTTTTACGGCTGTCGCTCGCCCGCCTCTCTCTCTCTTCATCTCCCCCAGTTAATTATCTGTTGGCATTCCACCCGCTGCTAATGAGACCACTAAACAGACATCATGTATAGCCCCCCCGACCCCCTGCAGGTGTGTGTTTGCAGGAATTCTCTCACACACTCATCTCTTATCACACTGCCAGTCCGAGTGTGTGTTGTGTGTGTGTGTGTGTGTGTGTGTGTGTGTTGTGTGAGTGATGTCACGCATCATGTCATCACGTATCGCCGCCGCCACCGCCGAGCATGATGGGACGTTGGGTTTATGAGGTTGAGTCCAGACGGGGGGCTCTGCGTGGGGTACGGTGTGTGTGTGTGTGTGTGTGTGTGTGTGGATGTGTGTTTGTTTGTATACACACTGCAGCTCCAGACGCAGTGATGAAGCGTCCGTCATTTCGCTGACGAACACTTTATGGGACTTCCCCGAGACGCCGACCCCCGAACCGGTGGAGGAGACGTGTATAGAAGTCTATGCTTCATGTGTTAGAGCTGCATTCTCTCTCCTGACCACCAGGGGGCGACTCCTCTGGTTGTATAGAAGTCTCTGCTTCATGTGTTGAAGCTGCATTCTCTCTCCTGACCACCAGGGGGCTCCTCTGGTTGTATAGAAGTCTATGCTTCATGTGTTAGAGCTGCATTCTCTCTCCTGACCACCAGGGGGCGACTCCTCTGGTTGTATAGAAGTCTCTGCTTCATATGTTGAAGCTGCATTCTCTCTCCTGACCACCAGGGGGCGACTCCTCTGGTTGTATAGAAGTCTCTGCTTCATGTGTTGAAGCTGCATTCTCTCTCCTGACCACCAGGGGGCGACTCCTCTGGTTGTATAGAAGTATCTGCTTCATGTGTTAGAGCTGCATTCTCTCTCCTGACCACCAGGGGGCGACTCCTCTGGTTGTATAGAAGTCTCTGCTTCATGTGTTGAAGCTGCATTCTCTCTCCTGACCACCAGGGGGCGACTCCTCTGGTTGTATAGAAGTATCTGCTTCATGTGTTGAAGCTGCATTCTCTCTCCTGACCACCAGGGGGCTCCTCTGGTTGTATAGAAGTCTATGCTTCATGTGTTAAAGCTGCATTCTCTCTCCTGACCACCAGGGGGCGACTCCTCTGGTTGTATAGAAGTATCTGCTTCATGTGTTGAAGCTGCATTCTCTCTCCTGACCACCAGGGGGCTCCTCTGGTTGTATAGAAGTCTATGCTTCATGTGTTAAAGCTGCATTCTCTCTCCTGACCACCAGGGGGCGACTCCTCTGGTTGTATAGAAGTCTTGTTTGTTGTTGTTTGTGTGTCCACATTACATTACCGGACGGCAGATTCAGCGAAACACACAACAAACTATCTTCTTCTTCGCGAAGCAAAGATCAAGAACATCAACAGATGAAAGTGATTAGTGATGAAGAGGAAGTCAAGAAGCCCCCCCCCCCTGCAGCCGCACACACACACACACATATGACACACACACACACACACACACACACAACAGCAGACCGTGTGTTGCCGCTGCGTCTCCATATAAGGAAACCCAACATGGCGTCTCTTAAAGGGACAGCGCGCTTCGTTATTGTTGCGATACAAAGTTGTGTGACTCTCTCTCTCTCTCGATACAAACAAACATAAAAACATGAACTTGTTGACGTCGGAGTAAAAACGTGTAATTAAATATAACATTTTGAGATTCTTGTTTTTTACACATTTTGACTTGTTTAACTTTCCCAAGATGCAACATATTGAATAACTCTTAAAAATGAGTTTAATCAAAGAGATAAAGTTGTTTTCAATTTCATGTTTAACATTAAAATCATTTTAATTAAAATCATTTTAATAAAATAGGAGTTTCATCACATTTATTAATCACAATGTTTATTCGACTCTTTTAAGTTTGTTAAAGTTTAACATCGTTAAATGTTTT